>NW_008590692.1:0-113749 GCF_000691845.1 Merops nubicus
GGGGTTTTTTTAATCAAGAAAGTTGACCAACAACCAAAAAAAAGCCCTGTACAGTAGTTAAATTTTATTACAAGTGTAATAAACAACGATTTTTAGCACTAAGGCAATCACAGTTTCATAAGTTATATATATATATATATAATTTACACAAGTCTACAAAGACGTTTACCAGTCACATCAATAAGGGGTTTCTGTTATGGCAAATAAAGTTTATGAAAATTCACAGTTAATCTGCAAGTATTTTAAAGATGCAGGAATAATATTGCACATAATAAAACAGTGGACTCTGAGGGGCAGATTTACAGTGTTCCAGCTATTCCTTCACAGAATATACATTGGTCATCATCATGCAATAACTTCAAATACAGAATGGTAGCATGTACCACAGTAAACAGTTACTCACAATGTAAGTTTTAAATAGAGTAGCAAAAAGCTGTTAGGTTTCTCTTCAAACCATATTTAAATTTGTAAAATATAATAAACCACTTTGATAAAATCAAACGGAATTACGGTAGTTACATTATGGTTTTTAGTATTCTTCTTTGTCTTTTCCTTTCTTGTCCTTTTCATCCTGTAGTGCAGTACCAAGTTTCTTTATAAGGACTGACAAAACTTTGTCCAAAGGATCCATGACACCACGCTGTAGCCACTTGGGAATAGTAGTCCTTGCATGGTGAAAGCCCAGCTTTTGGAGGATGTAGTCAACACCAACAGGATCAATTTTTCTCCCAGTCCAGGATATTAATCTGAAAAAACAAAGGACTCAGTCTCACATGCACAAATACAGCAAGTGGTGTTTGTATAACAAACAAATATCCATTTGTATGATTGTCACTTCTAACCAACCTAAGTCAAACAGCCCTTGTTTCAAACTTAGTTTATACAGGTAAGACGAAGCTGACCAACGAAACATCTTCTCAAAGGAAGAGGATGCTCAGGGTGGAAGAAAAACCCCAGACTGGGCTT
Organism: Merops nubicus; assembly: GCF_000691845.1. Lineage (NCBI taxonomy): Eukaryota > Metazoa > Chordata > Aves > Coraciiformes > Meropidae > Merops > Merops nubicus. The sequence continues at coordinate 967 of NW_008590692.1, forward strand.
GCCTCCAGATCATGTTTAAATTGATTTATTATTATTAAGACAAAATGCCAGCTGCCAAGATTTGTGTGGCCTGCGTTGATGAGTTGTGAAGGAACACTGAAGCACTCAGTGTCAGCAGAGCTTAAAAAATAAACCCTGAGAAACAGAGAAAAGCCATTTTTGGTGATGGGAAGTATACATTGACAGCAGTGAGTTGCTGCTATGTACTCTATTCTTTTCTGCTAAGGTTGAATTGCCATATAGAAACAGGTAGTTTTTATTTTACTGTGACTGCTTCAAGAACTAAAACTGGAATGCTAAAAAATTAAAAACTGCAAGATGAACAATTCTATGGCAGAAAATGAACGGACTGTTGTAGGACAGAGTGAAACAGTAACCTACCATCCTTAATGAGTTTAATTTTGCTGTATCCTAATTTTGAAGAGCCTCCAACAATGTCTTTATTTTGCATAAATTCTCATCTGGAACCACCATCTCTGGAGGTACTTAAAAAGACATGTAGACGTGGTGCTTAATGACACGGTTTAGTGGTGGACTTGGCAGTGCTGGGTTAATGGTTGGACTCAATGAGTTTAAAGGTCTTTTCCAACCTAAACACAATTATACATTACATCACAGAATTGTTATCTGGCTTTTGTTGTGTCCTGTAGCAGGGAACTTCCCTAACAGCACTAACAGCCGAGGGTGAATCTGTAACAGCATCCACATGATTGCTCCTCTTAGGAGCTGAAGAGCATCAAACTTTGACACACTGGCAGTTTGCAGGACAGTGCCCACAGATAAACTGCACAAAGAGACTGCAGATAAGTCAACTTGTTACCTAAGAGTGGGTTCCAAATGCCAAGTATTGCACATAAATTCTCTCCAGTCGACTGTAGTGTAAGTAATACTTTCCTCTGCCTCTTTGTCAGTGGAGCTGTCCTCAAGAACACCAACGGAGTTTTTCTGCCCTGGACGAGCAGCCAAAATACGAGGAGGAAAAATTGCTACAAAATGGAGAGAGGAAAAACCCACACACACCAGTCAGTCTTGAGCACCTCACTTGAACTCTCTTTGTACAGCATTTAAAAAAAGCTAAAGCACCAATCACACACACAAAAAGAACCCCTTGTTTTTCACTTTTAGAGAATTTTTGGCTAACATTTCGGATTTCAACAAAATGCCAGGAAAAAAAGTATGCTATAAAACTGTATGACACTGGATAACATTGGAACGTAGGATCCTTCCTTCTACCAGCCCAGAGCATCCATATACAGGGACTTCCTTTCAAATTCATCATGGCATTCAACAAAACATTACACTCCATAAGCAAAATTCAGACATGCTCCTGGTGTAGAATATTTTTTGAGATTGACAGAGTAGTCTCTGAGGAGGAGGATGGTGGGTGAATAGTGAAGTTTAATCTCTGTCCAGAGGCCTGAATCCAGCTCTTGAGTTTAAGTCCTAGGATACAGAAAAGGAACAGCAGCTCCTCCTCCTCCAAACAGCATATTTTATTAAATAAAAACACATCTGTGAATTTAGATTTAAGATAGCTTGAAAACAAAATATTTGACAAACCAAAACTAGTTATCTTCCCCTTTTGTTAGTTTCTGCACCTGTTGAACATTTTATCATAAAGTGCTTTAGGACGTGCTTGTAGCTCTACTGGACACAATTTTACATCAACAGATTTTGAACCAGTTATAAAAATTAACCTTCAAAATACTTTTTGTATTTTGAATTTAGTGTGATCTATATCATGTAAGTGTTACGTTGATACATGACATCATGTTACATCCCATGAATAAATGTAACATTTTCTACACAGTTCAGTAAAAAATGAAAACTACTATGCATAACACTGAGTTTCACACATCAGAAAAACAAAGTATGTTTATGACCAACACCTACAAGGTAGTTTCTAAGTCTTAATTAATTTAGTAGGTTTTAGATACGTGTGGCAATAATTACTTGTAAAGCACTGAAGCCACAAGGTGATGGCCATCCCTTCAAGAGGCAGGTCATCACCGAGCACAGCAAGTCTCTCAGTGCTGCACAGTTTATCCACCTTAAAGTCTGCAACAGCAAAAATCGCTGTTTGGCACACTTTACATACACATCAAATCCACTGGTCTTCAGTTTGGTCTTCTTTGCAAAGACCACATACTGCTTAGAATGCATGTGCCAAATTTGAATGCTGCAACTGAACATATTCAGGTGGAAAGAGTAAAGCGTTCTGAAGTCCGAAAAATGCGTTTCTTGAATGAAACCACAATAGAACTACTGCAGCTTCCTAAAACAGTTTCCATCTGCATATAACATCTTACAAAAAGGAAGTTAAACACCAGTCATCAAAATAGGAGAGAGAAAGATTATGAGCTCAAGTAAGTAGCATGGGTTCATCAGCGGTGGGTAAGGAACAGAACCCAGGAGCACGTCTGCTCTCTGCAGCGTGCTGCACAGCAGTGGACGCGACTGAATTGTTTTGAACAACCTGCTGGACCTACACAGTGTAGTGAGGTGCCACACAGAGATGCTTGTCCAGCTCCCTGCACCATGGTGGCATCTCAGCGTAGGGACACTGTGAGATTTGTAAGTTTGTGTGCAACTACTCTGCTGCCAGTCCTACAGGAGCTGACTTAAAATCAGCTCAAGTACTTCCCAAACAGCACTGCACTTGTTGAGAAGTGCCAAAATGCCTCTGGGCTTTCAGTCTAAAAGAACCCATAAAAAACTTTCTGTTATTGTAGACTTAAATGTCACTTATCAGTGACTGAAAAAGAGGTAACTATAATCTCATAGCATTAAGTCCAGATTTCAAGAATATTTAATACTACTTCTGTTGATTTAAATGGAAGTCATGTCAGGCTTAACTTTTAAAAAATTAAATACATTTTTAACAAGTCAACTCTATTAAAAAGTATAAGAATACTGTCAAATAGTCTGACAATTACAGAGTGTCAGATGAGCGTTACCTCAAAAATAATAACTTACCTTTTTCTTTTTCTTTCAGATAAGCAGATACTAAGTCATGCAGAAACATAATCAATTCAGCATCCATAGTTACACAAATGTGGTCTGTAAATTCAGTTACCACACTGCATTCCACCTTTGGTTTAACACTTGTATCTACAGTTAGATAAAAATAGTGTTAATACACTTATAACTATATACAGTAGATATAGAAGTACACAGATTTTGAAAAATTACGTTGCCTTTGTTGAACCTGAGGCTCAAAAGAGAGGGAGGACCACTGTGTTTAGCAGCCTCAGCATTTTTTAACGTTTTCCCATCAGAGTAACTTCTGGTATTTTATAACATAAGTTAAAAATAAAGAGATACTACCATGTAGCAACCTTGATCATCCTCAGTGTGGAAAGTCAGCCTAGAGCAGTATCACTAGTTTCTGCTATGCTATCAATGTATAATTTTAGACATTAAGAACAACTGAGAGCAGATTTTACTAGTTTGGCTATTAAAAAAAACAAACTAAAACTCAACAGGTTGGCTTTTCTAGAAGCATTGTCCAGTATGGAATAAAACCACAGCTCAGCCAAGATGCACATTTACGTTAATATATTGTACTTTCAGAAGTCACATCAGTTCCAATTGCAGTCTGAAGATATTTTCACAAGAGCATAAAATTTAGGTTCCTATCTCACACTCCCTTCTTCAGAACAGCCCTCCCCTTCAACATTTTAACAAAACCAAGAAAACGAAGCCCCTAAAAACAGCCAACCTAACTGAAATGTTCATATTAATTTCACTTGAGGTTTTTTTTCTGTAGTGACCTGCCTCTGAACTAGATCTTCACTCTCAACAGAATTCCCTCTGCCTTTTGTTATGAAATTTTATCCTTTCTTGCAGATATGCAGTAATTCTCAGATTAAACCCTCTTCTGTTACCAGCACAGTAGCTTTGTATTTAATTCCTCATTTATGAGAAATAGCTTTGGATCAAGCAAGAGGAAAAAAAGTTTACTGCACCTTGTAATGAAGGCTCTTGGGGCTCTTGAACATGAATAGATTTAAAATCCAGCTGCATCCTTGGCAATGCAAAGATCGTTTCAGTCTCGTGGTTGTAACTGGAGCCACCTCTGAAGCCACTTAGCAAGCTGGAGCTTTTCACTGTTGTGCTGCTCTCCGGGTTGTTGGCATCAACGTTTCGAAGCAGGTTTAACTCTGCATGGACAATGGGAAGTTCCCCAGTTCAGCAGTAGTTACTAAAAATGGTTCTTGTCAGCACAGAGGCTGACAAATTTTCACAAAACACATCTCATAATAAGAAGACGAGAGGAAGTAAGTGTCAGTGCCACAACATCTAAGCACTTCTAAGAAACTTTGTGAAATTTTTTGGAAGCTTTGTGTTTGAAAATATGGTATGTCACAGGAGTTCCTCCAAAGTACACGTGCAACATCATTTTAATTAGTTTTCAGTTCGTAAAAATTGTGGCAAGACAAAAAAGTTAAGAAAGTTACTATTTCACTGTAAAACTGCTAGTGTATGATTAGAATAAGAAGATTCTGTCCTTTGTCCAGCTCCCAAGAGCACGGCTACAAAAGGTCAAACAATCAAATGTTGTTGTTTATAAACTTAAGTGCTCCAGATGTAGGAAAACAAGGCTACATAAAACAATATAACAGACAGTGCCTCTATTTCTAAACTTGAACCATTACATCCTGTTGTCTCTTTCAGAAGGGATAAATACTAGTATAGTATTTCAATAATTTAAAGATATTTTTTCCAAGAAACTATCATCTGCTTATTTCTGACTATAGGATATACTCTGCTATTTGCCCTTTCACAGCAATTCTATTGATATAAATTACTGATTCTACAGTTTGTGAATGAAGCAGTAATAGCTGCGTTTTCAGATTTCTTTTAATATTATCTTGAAACTTTTATTTTCCAATTAAGAATATTTTAAAGATACGATCCAAAATGCTTTAAGGCCTAGAAGCAGATAAGGTTGAAAAGTTTTAGGCAGTGAGTAATTTTCAAATGTCAGTTGTAAGTGATGGCAGAAACCTAAAATATATTCCTGTTTCAACTAAATCCGTAAATCCTTCATACACAGTGAGATATATCCTCATGTTACAAGGCATATAGTGAAAGAGGAGAAGACTAGAACTACCACAATGCCACATAAATAAAAGTCCCATACACTAATAGAATATTTTAGCTGTAGTGCACAGTTTGAAAAAGGAGTAAAGAGGAGTGAAAAAGGCCCACTGAGTCTTCTAGCTGTTCAGCATATTGCTGCCCTCCATTCCACAGTTCACCATGAGCTGCTCAAGAAGGAACAACTTCCATTATTTCAAATTCTGTTCTCCCCATGGCCCACTTGAAATGGAGCAGCATTTAAACAGCACAGTCTGCACTGCCTGGCAAGCACACCAATCCCAAAACTTAATGAACATGCATCTAACCTTCATTCCTTGTAGCTGTAACATAATTGAACCACTCTTTCACGCTGGCCACTCCATGGGGAGGGTTTTCATGGCGGCGCCTTGTTATCTTGGTGATTGTTGCCATAGGGCTTTCGAGGGCTCCACACGGTTTGGTGACCATAGTGTTATGACCCAAATGAAAGTCCAGGGTTTGCACAATATATGTAGAGTGTTCACTAGTACCTGCATTGAAGGTGTGGGCAGCATGGCATGAGAAAGAGAAAAAAAAAAAATCATTGAAAAAGCAGCTTGGTAAGGGTAGTAGGATTTCTCCTCTCACTCTCATCTCCTTGCATTATTTAACATGAATAATTCGTATGCCAGTGGCATGGAAGACTGGCATAAAGCTTGAAAACAACAGAAAAATTAAATTCTGGGTAGATATAGACAGTAAAAACTTCTCAATATGAAGGTGAACATAAGCAATAAGACCATTAAAAATCATCACAGGACCCACATAAACCCAGACACGCAATTAACAAGTCCAACAATCCACTTTGTAAGCATATCATCAGGGACAGATCTAGCAAATTTGAAAATGTACTTTGCATTATTCCACACATAAGCAGATGGTGGTAAAGATGGAGTGGTAACATTTTTATTTTAGGTCAGTGGTATATTTTTGGGAAATAATCTTGATTCAGACTTGGATAAAATGAGTTTTTCTTTGATTTCTCCTTACACATCAATATATTCTTAAAACTAATTTAAAAGAACTTAGAGAAGTGAGGAAACTGCTTAATTTACCATCTTCCCAAACTTTCTGGGCTTCTGTCCAAAATGCAATATTGGGTTCTTCAAGGTGAAATAAAGCCCATGATTTTGAGCGGAAGTTAGGTCCATGAAAACAAGCCAGTGTCATATGGTTTCCATGCAGGCTCATGGACCCTCCAAACTGCATTCCATCTTCTGGCAATGGCATCTGAAATAGGGAGATATGGCACCCAGAGAGCACTTTCAGAACTCCTGGCCAGTGGCGATGATGGGCTGCATCCAGCACTGGAAAGGAAACATGCAACAACAAGAACAAATTTTAGGAAATTTATTTCCTAAAGAAAGAAAATCTTTCTCTTTAGCAGAAAAGATTGCTGGCATATTTATATTTTTAATAAAACATGGAATTATGAGTGGTGTTTCCTCATCCTTTTCCTTGACACTGTTTCATCTTTGTGATCTAAGGTAGTTGTAGCTTAAGAGAACCTGAACAAACTTGGAAATCAGTGACTCATGTTCAGACTAATTATGGTTTCAGCTCATGATTGGTAGAAAGAAACATCACACTTGCACTGCTACTCAACGTAAGAATTTTTTTTATGAAACAGACTTCAAAATAGACTTTGAAAACTCTTTCAATTCTATTGAAAAGAGTTGGAAAATGGCAATTAAAAAAGAAAACTAAAAAAAATACACATTTTTTACTAAAACCCCCCAAATCACCTAAGTTAGTTCATTATCGTACCCCAGATCTAGCAGGGTACTCAAGATACTTGCATCCTTCATTGAAATGTTTTTGCCAGCCCAAGTTTACAGGAAATGTACTGAAGAAACTATTTCAAGCCAAGTAGATATATTTACATGTATAAAGACACTGATATATATTTTTTGCAATTAAAACACCCTACTTGGGCAGTACAGTGTTTTTTGTACCACTTACACTGCTCATGTGAGCTTCTCTCTAGGTTGTTGGCCATTGTCTTGGGAGGGAGATAAGGAACAGGTCCCCAGGTGGACAGAGCTCGCTTGCTTGTATCAAACTGCTGAGTAAAGAACTCCTGGAGTTTCATTCCTATTTTGATTAGGTCTGGTGTGGTCGATCTTGAAATCATCACTTGGAAGATATCCCATTTCAAGTCTCCATGGACAAATATCTCGCTAGATAATAAAAAGAGCAAGACATTAACAGTTTATCTATTTCCTACTGACAGTAAGAAAAATCTCCCCAAACCCTTTGCTTTCTAGCAGAAACTTACGTCTTTGGTTAGCAATACCGGAGAGAAGACATATCAGCAGAATTTGACCTTATCAAATATTATACCTTTTAAGCATTATTACCTTTTATCAGAGATGCTCGAGTCCAAAGCATTATACAAATTAATTTTCCATTCATCCTGTAGTTTAAGATCAGCATTGCTGAAGATTCCCATTAGGATACTGGACCCCATATAGTCAACACGTGCTTCAGTAGAACCCATGGTAATTTGGATTTTATGACTGGGCTGTTGGTTTGGGTGTTCAGAAATATGAGCTGAAATTGAACCAAAGCAATACAGAAGTGTAACGTTAAAGATAAGGAAATCAGTTTTTGCCAGTGATATCATCAGGCTTATGTTATCCACACGACACAGAGGGACTCGGGAAGCACTGGTTTCTTCCAGATGCACGGGGAAGCTGTGACTGTGGTGGAACACCAGAACACCCAGCCTCTTTCCTTTCCAAAGCTAGTTTTGCATTTCCAAGACAGTAAGCACTTATGAAATTCCAGGAGGAGTTGAAATGCTATCGGTTTTCAGTTGCCATCTGTCCAGACAGCTGAAAGGTGCTGGCAGGTTGCACAACTAAGCTAAGAGTAATTTTAGAGCAACCCTGGGACTGAATCAACCCCAATCAGAAGGCTATCCCTTCAATTCAAAGCGTGTTTCAGAGACAGAATGCACAGTGAGAATCACAAGTTTTCATGTACTAGCAGGTTCACAAAACAAGGTACTGTGTGGATATTCTTTAGCTTTTCACATTTATTGTCTGGAGCTTATACTAATATCACGCAGCTTTCCAACTTACCCACCATCTCCAGGGTATTAACATCTATGGTACCTCCAACAACCCCCCCTCTGGAGTCCAGCTGTGATCTTCCCAAGCCAACAGACATGCTGATTTCCCGATCTCTGCTGCTACCCACAGACAGACGACCCTGGCTTTTCAAACCACTGGTGGTCCACCTAGAACAGAGGTGAAAATAGACAAGTTTTCCAGGCTGTCAACAGAAGAACTAAAAATGTACTGGAAAGCAGCAAACAACATGGTTTAGGCATGTGTGACTTCAGGATTAAGCATCTGCTAGTATTCATGAGGGGCATCACAGTTAAAACCTGAAGAAGTCAGGATTTTAAAGCTAGAAGATGAGAGGCTGTTAACAGCCTGTGAGGAAAATGGGGTTTTACCCCCAAAATGACACTGAAAAAACATACTTCACCTTGTTGGGTACTTACGTAGTATTGCCCATTACATTGCTCATATTCATTTGAACATTTAGTTGTTTCAGGTTCATAGCAAATACAACCAGTGTTTCCCATGGTGTTCCTTGCTGGCTTCCAGCTTTATTTGACTTATTAAATGGAGTTGACGTTTTTGAGAGAGTATCTAAACAAAAAAAAAAGTAGACAAAAAAGTAAACTATTTGATATGGTATGAAAAACTGTCAGAATATATCCATTGTACATATTATAAAATCACAGATTGACACCATATTTAAGGAGTGCCACAAACCCACAAATGAGGGTAAGTGAGAACTAGAGGATTTTAAATGTGTTGCTTTAGTTGTCATAGAAAGTGGCTCATTTCACCCATTTATTTGACATTTTTATTTTCACTAATATCTTTTAGAGAAATGATGTTTAATTTGCAGGCAGTCATGCAAGAGCATATTATAATTTATTTGGCTGTTTAAAAATATCTGTGTATCTAGAAAATGAATTGATAGTATTTGATGATTCAGGTAGCAGTTATTTGCACAAGCCAGAATTTCAACTATAAGGGTTTTCCTTGCTCTTCTCACAAAAAAGTCCGAGTAATACTCTTGTAAGCCTGTGCAGAGAACTGCATTTCCTATCAACAAGCCACTCTACCAGGCACAAATCCTTCTTCAGCTGTGTCTTCTCCTAAAAACTGTTCACATATAACATCTTGCTTCCATTCTAAATAGACAAAATACCTGTCCTTTTTTTCCTCAGCTATTTTTCCTAGACTAAGCACCACACATACTAAATCTCCCATCTATATCTAATTCCATAAATATTCCACACAGCCACTGCTACACTGCTATAAGATAAAAAATATTAAAAATTATAGAAACTACCCTTATCTGGGCCTTTTAGTATAAATCCAAAGTCTCAGATAAATGAAATAACTGACCTTGCCTGTGAGCTGTGATATTGACCCCCTGCTAAGAGCATGGCAGTTTCTTGGACGAGAACAGAGAATCCAGAAGATGACAAAGCAATCAGATTGAGCTGGAGAACTCATCTAATTCCACCTAAATAACTCGCTCTAGTAAAAGGAACTGCAATTTCATGGAAAGCATGCCAACAAACTACACTTTGATTCACCCATTTCAGACATTTTCCTTCTCTCAGCCATTGACTCTCTACTCCCAGGCACAGTGGGAAATACTATTTTATGGTTGCTTTCTACAAAGCAGTAATGACATGCTTTTTCATACAACTGATGGAAATACTTGGAAAAAACTTAAAGAAATCATTGTCTACAAACCTCTCTGAGGCACTGAAGAGTCAGACACACTCCTGGATCTTGTAACAGCTGGAGACTTCAGGCTATGAGATGCTGTCCCAGGGGACATGCTGCTGCCTGCGCTGTGCTCACTGAAGACGTTGGGTGACTGTGCCATGTGTGTAAATGAAGCAGACTGGCAGGGCTGCTCCCACGTCCTACAGTACGCCTTGCGGGACGACTCGGGGGAAAGATGCTGGCTGGCCCCTTCCACTGAATCTGGCGTCCCAGGACCCGAGGCTGCTAGGGAAAAAAAGCAGCAGTGAAAGGCAGAGAAACAATTTCATTTTTGTTTAACGATATCCTCCCATAACACTAAGAAGCACTTGAGAACTGTCAGATGTATTTAATTTGTCACAAGTAAAAGTTTTCTACTATATTAACATAAGACTTCATAATATTTATATATATATAAAAATGCATGTAATAATCTTAAACCAATTCAATGACCTACTTTAGAACTTTTCCATTTCTTCTTTCTAGGATTTTCTGTTAAACTTAGAGTGACTGCATACTGAGTAAAGCATAATACATTTGCATCTAGTCACATACATAATAATACACAGGTAACAAATGCTTATAAAATTCCTTCTATAAACCCTTGTACAAAAAGGGTTTTCATGATAGGAAGCGGTATCTTACCAGGCAGATTTATTGTTTGATCACCTAGGAAAAGCCTTCTAGCAATGCTTCTCCTGTACCAAGCCCTTGGAAAGGCCAGAATCTCACTGAGTCGGCGCATATCGTATTTAAAAGAAGCAGATCCTATATCACAGACAGCTGAAAAAGAAAAAAAAAGGATATACACACAACCATAAACCCTCAGTAGTAACGAAAACTTGTATTACATGCTGCAATTAGATGACTCTCCTTTAACACCTACAAAAGCTGCTGAGAGTAAAGTCTGTATCACTAGAATGGCAGTGCGCTGATTAGCTGAAGAGATGGGATTGCAACAAGACAAGCATTTACCAGAAATGTTTATCAATGTAGTGTCCATCTTGCTGGTAGTTTTGCTTGCAGACTGACTCTCAAAGAAGGAGGAACCTCCTGAACGCCTTATCCGTGACAGGCTGACCTTCACAAACTCAAGGTTAATGCTCAAAGAATCCTTCCGGCCAGTGACCGAAGTTGGTTCCTCATCCACATTACCTAGCAACAAAAAGGAGAAAGTTTCATCTTTTGTGACCTTTTCAAACCTTCAGTTCAGAACACCATGCCAAACTTGAAGAACGTCTATTAAAGCAAACAAAAACTTGTTCAGTACCTAAGGCTCCTGACCCAGGGGTTAGGACAGTAACGGCAGATTTCTGTTTTCCAGCTCCATAGGGGTGGAACACGTAAAGGGAGAAGTCGGACATGCAGGCAGTGAAGCTCAGGCCTGAGGAGCTGCTACTAGAAGTAGTCAGGTCTGACTGACTGCTGCTGTGCCGTGTTCTGCCCAGGGGGCTGCCCAGTCCCGGGGATGAACCTGAAGTCAGATTTTTTTGGACAGGAGTTAGTTTTAGTACAAAGGCATTTTCAAACGTGAAATAATACTGCCTGTTACTAACAGCAATGTTACACAGACCAAACGCACATCAGCTTCTGCCCCTGTAGCAGCAACACAGCCTAAAAACTCCACAGACTGACGCTGACCTTCTGTAATAAAGAGCTGGTCACTTAACCAATCCATGAAAATCTCCACTGTATTGTATATGTGCAAGCTTTTACAGGAAACTGGTACGTGAAGAAATCCTGCTAAGTGTCTAGTCCTGAAGTGTGCAAAAGCTTATCTTCTGCTCTAATTCTAAACAGAACATTTTATTTATTTATGCTACCAGCTGTACATAGTATAAACATTCATATACATAGTACCTGGTGCTCCAGATTTACCAGCTGAATTCTTTGAGCTGCTCTGTGAAGTACTGCCACCAATTGATATGTTTTCTGATGGGTAGGTTGTGCCTAATGTTTCCAGTTCTCCTCGGTTGGAAGAGAAAACAAGATCCAGGGAAGGCAGCTTCAGCATACATTCAACTCTTGATACTGGCAGGCAACTGAACTTGATTTGAGAGGGCTGAAAGACAGAGAGAAAACAAATCACTCACTGTACAAATACAAAATACTAAATCCATCCCAAACTTGGCTTACAAAGTGCTACTTTATTTTTTTTTTTTAAATATAGGCAAATTACAGCCTTTTCAGACTGGTTTTAGAATGACTGAGGTAACTGTATACAAGTTGATATAGATAAACTAATTTCATGGAATCTCTCCAACACAAGTGCTATTATTTGGACCAGTTTTTGGAAAATTTAGACACAGGAGACTTGGATGCAGCACAGGACATGTACATCCCCTCTCTTCCTCCTCTCCAAGTCAATTCATAGCTTATCTCATGTGAGAACTGTGCAGAACCTCTTCAGCTGATGCTGAAAGCCTTAGCTCTTCTCCAAACATTCTTGGTCAGCTAAGTTTGCAAATAAAAGCTGAGAGGAGGATACAGATTGTCATGGTTAATCTTCACAGGCATAAAAACCCCCAACTCATCTGTGCTTTTGTTCTTTAATGTGGTAACATAATCAAATTTACACCAGGAAAAAATGTTGCTTGAGCCAAGTGGAGAAATAATAGCAACATTCACACAAAGGTTGAGTGCTCTGAATCACTCTGCAGTAGCACTTTTCTGTCTTACACATGCAAAAAACCCAGACACATCAACTATTAAGCAGTATGAATAATACCTTCTGGATGATAACTGTTCATTCCTGTATTTTCCACATAAACTGAGAAATACTGAATGCTGAGTTAAAACCTCACCTGAACTCGTACGTAAACCACCACATCTACAGGGAAGGATGAATATGCTGATGTTGAGGATGAGACTAATGATGTTGTGGACTCTTCCAAGGGATCCTGTATATCAAATTGTCCCATGTCTTCATCTTGCGAACTAACAGCTTTTAACAAGTATAACAATTCATTAGAAAGTGGAATTTAAAGGAAGAGCAGCTCAGTGCTGCCAGAAAAAATAAAAATGTAGGCTACTAGAATACAAACATGCACCTTACCTGTGTAATTCCTTTCAATGGGTGTAATTGGAATGGTTTCAAGAGCTTTTTCTAGAAAGTCCAGTAAGCATGGGCTAATCACCATTTCCTCTGGCAATGACTGCAGTGCAACCCATGCATAGAGTTTAGCAGTTTTTACTCCACCACTTCCTTTCCCTTTGGCTGCAACATTTAAAAGATATATTTGTCTCATGTAATATCACACTATAGTAACTGATAGAAGTTCAAAGAGACTTTATAATGAAACAGCTGTTTCCTCTTATTTCCTCTATCATCATCTGAAAAAGTGTAAATCAGATTGGTTCAGGAAAAAAAAAAGCCGTAAGTTTTCACTAAGAAAACTCTGCAAAACCACCTAAACTTGATTGTCACTCCACTGTGCGTGTTCTTTACCAAACACTCTTGTGTCATTGTCACCACTTTGCTTTTTAAAAAGCAGCACTGAAATCAGACGCCCACAATTTTTCTCCAAATACACAAAGCAAAGTAACCACAGCTGACTGGAAATGAAAGTGGAATTAGGAAAAAATTAACACATGAGCCTGGGAAGATTGTCACTTTAAACTGAGAAAATACATTGTAAAATTAAAACTGTAAAGGGCAAGTTCCACTGTATTTATGTAAAGAATAACTAAAGATTCTAAACTATTGTTTTGAAAAGCTTGGTGCTAGCCAGATCTAATAAAAAGATTGTTGTCTTCTAAATCTGTGGAAGAAGCTGGCACTTGGATCCACACTCACTGAAACATAAATATTCACAGAAGCTATTACTGCCAGCTCAATTACTGTCTCTGAAATTCAGCTATTAGAATGAAGAGATAAATGAAGATATTCATCTTAAATTTTCCAAGAAAATAAATATAAATAAATACAACTAAAATGGAGCTTAAACATCCTTTTATTTACTAAAATAAAAAAAAAACCCACCCAAGAACTGAATCCTCATTCTATGCAAACTATGAAATCTCATGCCTCTGACTAGATTGTCCTGTCTTAGTCTTACTGGAGACCACAAACTTTCCAGAGGAAAAATAATATAAAAAAGTAATATAAATAACCATAAATATATTTCAAAACAATGAAGAACTAATAAATAGTTCTAAAAATACAATGTATAAATACAGTAATTGCAATCCCTAGTTTTGTGAGGCATTTATATAATCATACAAGTGCCATTTGTGTAAACCCCCAACCAAATATAGAGCTTACAGCCCTAAAACCAACAAGACTCAGTAACTGTATATGGTAAAAATGAAAGGCAAAGATTGGAAAGAGGACAGGAAAACACAGAACAAAATTTAAGACCATCAAGATTACACAACATTCAGTAATCATAAAGAGGATGGACACTTAAAGGCATAAAAGCTAAAGCTTCAACTGCCTGGATAATTGAGGAACGTGTCCCCATTTCACTGTTTAATCCGAGCATCTCCACTGTTATTTTATGCAAAAAACAAAACACAACAAAACCCACAAGTTTTTTCAGTTTTTAATTTTGCTTGCTCATCCAATTTTGGCTTTGTTTTTGAAGTGACATTCAAATGCCAAAGAACAGTGAACGTCTCAGAAGTTGAAGGTGCAATCTACGTACCTCTAGATCTGACATGATGCAACAACAGATTCCTGCTTGAAAACAGGAATCATTTGAGATGAAACAAAACTAAGTATTAGGATTCATTTTACTCCAAATCATGGTTAAGGGTCCACAATGGTTGAGGACACTGGTCTAGTATCTTGATTAATACAAATACAACGAAACAGCTGTTTCAGTACTACAAGAAAGAATCCAGTTCCAGAAAGCAATAACTTATGCATTAATTGTGCAGCAGAAGGCACTTAAAAGCTGAAAAGTATTCTTTGAATCTTGTAATGTATGGAAGCAAAGATTTATCTGATTATTTTTTTTCTTAGATTATAAAGAATAAAGCAGTGATCATTCATTTTTTATCCAGATACTTAAATCTTCATTTTCCAGTAATAAGCATTATTTTGATAAAGTGGGGAGAAGGAAGCGCCAGCCCACCACTGGGATATGGTGACTATGACAGAAATATTACTGTGGTTTGGCAAGAGATTACTAAAAATGCAGCTTTATGAACTACATTCATGTTTCTGTGATCAGATTTCTGCAGACAAAGTTAAGACCTGATAAATCCAGTGCTTCGGGTAACGTGCAGACAGATCTAGAGCCAGTAGGTTACATGAAGGAAAGAAACATATCTGTCAAAGTTGTAGAAGGTTATAGTCTATAAGTACCTGATGGGATGGGTGGGGGTTGGGGAGGAAGTAAGGTGTTAGTCTTGCTGTGGATAGTACTAGATAAAGGAGAAGAGGTGGCAGTATCTTTCATACCATACAGCTTGGACTCTTTGGAAAGGGTTCTTGGCAAAGAGGATCCTCGAGAAGTATTTGGCGATTCAGTCTTTAAAGTCTTAGAATTGTAGTGCAACTGGAAAGCAAAGAAAGGTCAATTTACTTCAGACAAGTAGCTCAATTTTTATCCAGCACTTTGGTGTCACTCTTACTATTTACAATGTTATCGTTGTAAGATACGTTACATTCCAATTCATGTTCTACAGATACAACCAGTGCATAAAGATCTAAAATCTTTCTACAAAAAAAATACACATTAATGAGCTATTTAAAAAATTAAAAAGGAAACACAGAGAAACAGAGGAAATGAACCGTTTAGGAACAATGTCTCAAGCTTGCTCCTTTGCTCTGTTACATCATACAGGTCCTGCACCACCAACTATCTGTTCCTGTCACACAGCTTGCTTTCCATCTCACTGCATGGTGGAACCATTCCATTACTAAATACTGGCATACAGAAAGTTTCATGAAAAATAAAAATAACAAAATATACCAAGTGTTCACAGTGCCTATATGTGCATAACATGCTATCAATGAAAACAAAGAACATAACAAAAGCTGTAGAGTGTGTTTGGTTATTCCTAAATTTGACTGAAAGGAACAGGTAGAACCAGAGGCGTAACGGTTATCCATGAAAACAGACTGGAGTACTGGCAGAGGGATACACAGCCCTTCCACATTGTGAGGCTAGAAAAGAGGGCTGGAGCAGCTCTCCTACGAGGACAGGCTGAGGGAGTTGGGGTTGTTCAGCCTGGAGAAGAGGAGGCTCTGGGGGGACCTTATAACAACCTTCCAGTACCAAAAGGGGACTACAAGAAAGCAGGGGAGGGTCTATTCAGAAGGGTTTGTAGTGACAGGGCGGGTGGTAATGGCTTTAAGCTAGAAAAGGGTAGATTTAGGTTAGACATTAGGAAAAAGTTCTTCAATATGAGAGTGATAGACCACTGGAATAGGTTGCCCAGACAGGTAGTGGAGGCCCCATCCCTGGAGACATTCAAGATCAGGCTGGATGAAGCTCTGAGTAGCTAGATCTAGTTGGAGATGTCCCTGCTAGGGTGGTTGGACTAGACGAGCTTTGGAGTCCCTTCCAGCCCAGACATTCTGTGATTCCATGAAAAGCCAAGCTGTTTCAAGTGCAGAGCATTTGATTTATGGCATTGCTTCAACTGAATTGTATGAAGTTTGCACACAGCAGTGACCTGGTTTTCCTGCTCTGACTCCACAGAACTTCAAATCACAAAACACAAGAACATTTCTATTGAGACCTTTTCTTACTAGGATATAGAAACAATGAATAAAAAAATCAAGAGTGTACGGTTTGACCGTGTTTGGAGAATGCTGTCTTAAAACAACTAGTTTTTATACCAAGACTGACTGCTATACATAGTACATACAATATATGGGAGATTTTATCTCCTAGGAAAACAGTGGTAAAACTATCCATCTTCAATGTAGTATTATAGAAATTATTATTCAAATTTCATCAGTATCTACATAACTGAAAAAAGATTTTGCAAAGATGCTCTGTATATATGAACTTGTACATGCTGTAAAACACATGTGCTCTGAAATCCTATTTGAGCAGAGAGAAAGAGCAAGTGCTTCCCTGTTGAGTTATACACTGCCTTTACCTTCACATCCACCCCTGGAATATAGAACACTGTTGTTTCCACATCACTGGATTTTGTCTGTAGAGACGATGGCACTTTCTTGCCAGCAAGTAAGTGAGTAGTAGATGCATAATTAGTTTGAAATTTCTTCTTTTTTGAAGGAGACTCTTGATCCAGACTTCTGGAACTCCGATCATAGCTCCTAAAATAAATACATTGCATGTTATTAAAGCAAGCTTAATACTCATATTAATAAGAGTATATTTGTAGTATTAAAAAAACTGAAGATGTCTAAACCAAATTTGTTGTATCAACTCCATAAGGAAGGATTTTAATCTCTGCTTTACTCTTTACTTTCTATGACCTATATTTCCTTACCTGTCTGCTCACCTTGGTTTCCCCATTTTCATTATTTGATTATTTTAAGCAGGAAAACCTACCTAGTTATTGTTATGTCTTTAGAGAAACACCTTCCAATGCTCTGTTTTATTGAAGTTCATCTACATTCTTCAACAGGATCTATGAAAACTCTCTGATAAGCAGAAAACACTTCTGAAGTTTTCCTTATCTGCTGCAAAGCCTGTATTCATAAAAATTCTTAAGAGATTCTTTTTCTTTCTGTGTCAATTCTTAGAAAAAAGTGTCTTGGAAAAATAGAAACCAAATTGCTTTCTAAATACAGGTCTCCTATGTATACCTTTCAGTAAGCAATAGTATTTCAATCAGAATTAAAAAAAAGTACATTTCCTTATGCTATACTTAAGAATTACCTTTGTTGAACAAATAATTTTCTTAAAATTTACTGTATTATTAATAATGTATCAAAATTAAAAAAGCTACGTAGAGCTGCCAGCAGATCCCAAATCACATAGACATAAACGAGAATTTAAAAACTGAGAATGAGATCAAACCTCATTAAGATCAGAAGTAAAGCATTTCTGTTGCCTTAGATGATTAAAAAAAATGGCATTTTATTAAGAAAGTTACATAACATCAGCATGCTTTCAGATTGAGACAATAATGGGAGCTCTCAGAGATCATGAGAAAACACACTAGTACTCAAGCCATTATGTGGCTTTACTAAATAGTGCAGTTACTTCTTTGGAGGCTGGAAAAAAAAATAATCCAAGTGCTTCTAAAATCTAACTTTTTGTTTTTTTAATGAAGGATAAAACATGATTTAAAAAATAAAACCAGACACGAGGCATACACTGATTCTTGCTAAACAAAAGCACCTCCCCATGCCATCCGTACTCGGCCGTAACAACGGCAGCTTACGGCGATGCTATGAAGCAGTGGTAGCTGCTACAGCTCGAGTGATGGCAGCAAACTAATGGGCACTTCTGAAATAGGTCGATGCTTAAAGAGTCATTCGTTACTGTGCCTATGGTTATGACTGAGGCTGATGGAAGCATCCCGTGGACTCATCAGCTAAAGCAGAAAGAAGGACTCACACCCTGTCCTGTGCAAGGCAACCAAGTAAAACGTTCCTTACCTTCGTAAACTGATGTCGTCATGTTCTTGCTGAAGCACTGTAGGGTGCAGTACACATTTTCCACAGTCAATTTCAACCCTGATATCAAGTTCAAAGTCAATATTTCTCTCCGTGGTTGTGCCAGTCATACTTCTGTTGGTAGGTGTTGTTGGCCAGCGCTCAGTGAACAGCTGGTGGACAGCAGCGAAGCCTGTTGCTTTCTTGCGGGATGTGCTCCTGCACAGGCACAATTGTGGAGCAGATAATAGCATGACATTTACCCAGACTGATGGTAGGAGGCATTCTTAGACTGCCCACACTCAGTATATAATCTTTTAAGAACATTTTGGAAAACTCTCAAGAACAGGAACAAAGAATTCCGTTTCTTATAACAATAATTTTCATATTAGTAAATATTTACGTTATTACATGCAATTTGTGGAGGTAGAATGACTGGATAAAACACAAAGTTATGCTCTGGTTGACAAATCTGTCATTTGTCCCACTAAAACCTGCCCTGTGCCTCAAAAAAACTAACTCTGCAAGTTCACAAAATCATAGAATGGTTTGGGTTGGAAGGGACCTTTACAAGTCATCTATTCCAACCACCCTGCAATGAGCAGGGACATGTGCAACTAGAGCAGGTTGCTCAGAGTCCTATCCAACCTGATCTGGAATGTGTCCACAGATGGGGTTTCTAATACCTCTCTGTGCAACCTAGGTGGTTTCACCACCTTCATTTGAAAAAATTTCTTCCTTCCATCTAGTCTAAATCTCCCCTCTTTTAGTTTAAAGCCATTACCCCTTGTCCTGTTGAAAGGCACTGCTAAAGAGACTGTCCCCATCCTTCTTATAGGCCCCCTTTAAGTACTGAAAGGCCACAATAAGGTCTCTCTGGACACTTCTTTTATTCTATTCCAAGCCCTGAAATTTCTAACAGTTGCCTCCTTTTCAGATAAGAATTCCTCCTCCTCTCACAGTCACCTCTGCTGAATGCAACCTCCCATGCCTTCCACATATATACTTCAGGCAGAATTCAATCCTTCATCAGTAACAGATTTTGTAGCTTTAAAGTCAACATCTCAAGTCTATTTTCTTAATGTCTCAGGTCTTCTTTCAGACCATTACTTACGGTGGTTTCCTATAAAAATACGCCCTCTCTCTTTCATGGTCATCCTCCTTTTCAGAGTCCTCACTGCTTGATGATAAGCTGTCATCTCGACGGCCTTCTTCAGGCTGGAAGGGAATGCCGGGTGAGAAGACTGCTGGAGTTTTGGGTGAACCAAATACCGAGCATGAGCCTTCACTAGTAGATGAGTAATGGGAGGGACCATCAATAGTTACAGATAAAAGGTCCATTTCTGTCTCCTCTGGAAACTGATTATAAAAAGACAAAAAGAAAGTAAATTTCCACAGATACCGTTTCCACCAAGAATGCATTAGACAGCTCTGGAAATAAAAAAGCAAAGAGTGCTATGAGAAACTCTCACTCCCAAGTTCCTCAGAATACGGAGACAGCAGGTGTAGGAATTGCAAGATGGATTATGAAAAAGAAAGAATGAAAGCTTGTTGGGAGACATTTGCCACTGCCTAGTGATTGAGCTCAATCTATAAGCTAAATACATATCGTGCTCTGACCAAGTCACATGATCAAAAGGAATGGAAACACTGGATTTCAATTTTAAAAAATACTTTGAAAGGAAAAGAACAGAAGACAGTAAAAATCACCACGACCCTTGCAGAGGGGGGAGGCACCCAGGAGAGTTAGTGAGGCGTGTGCATGCAGACCGCTAACGCAGAATGTACAGCACCGGCTCGCCGTTCTGGGCACACGTGCTTTAACATGGAGCCAGCTACAGGCCAGATTTCTAAAAAGGGCCTCCTGTTTCTCACGTAAAGGACACCACAAGCACCACACAAGGGATTTGCTTTAACTTCTTAAGATGCCTGTGAAAAACACCTAGAAGTGTGAGTTAAATGCCAGCCCTACCTACGCAGTGTTACTATGGCGCTACACAGTCGCTGTCTGCAAATTCACATTCGAGCTCTGCTGAAGAACTGGTGTTACAATGGCAGTAAGAGACTCATTTAAAAAAAAAAATCAACATTTGATACCTCTAAGTGTTCGATAGTATTTAGCTATGCCAACAAAATGGGGCTTATATATATAAAAAACAATCAAAGAGTAGGACATCTTTTAAAGGTGAAAATATCTAAAAGTGCAAAGGACATTTCTGTGTTTCTTTTCCACCTCTCCCTCAGAAATAGGAATTAATTTCCTGGGAGCATGAGGTGACTTGGAAGGGAGAAGCAGTACAGCACTACCTCTTGAGCTTGTTTCATTGTTGGGTTTCGCATTGCTTTTGTTGGTTTGGTTTTCAATTTTGGTTGGGTTTTTTTAAAAAAGAAAAGTATCTTTACTATTTTCCTTAAAAATATTCCTGAAGTCAGAAAAAAAACCTCCACCATTTGTTCTCTGGGTATTAAGTTTTGGCACATTTCCTAAGCACTATTATTTGAAAATGTCTTACTCTGCATTAAATACAGGAATTCCAACAGAAATAAAAGTGTGAGAAGATGTCCTCCTCCCTAGGCATTATTTTGTACTGGTGTGGATGCTGATGCCTGCAATCTTGGAACACAACGTAACAGATGAAGGTACACACCAAAATCCTCTTTTAAAGCACATTTTCAGGCTAGACTTAGTTCACTTTACATCAGCCTTGATCAGTCCTCATAAATATACAAAACTCCAGTAATTCATTTTACAAAATGCTACCAAGTTTTAGGTCTACTTGAAGGTGTAGAAGCCCTCTGGGAAGTTCAACAATCAACCACATTCTTCTGCTCACTTGACATATTTAAAGTTCAATATTTTCAAATTTGATATACATTCTGTTTAGCTAAGCACAAAAGAGATGAAATATTGCAAAGCAGCTCCCTGTGAGATAAATTAGTTCTCTGGCAAAGAATACTTGATTCTTCTCAGAAATACCTGGAAATACCCTTCCCCTGGACAGCTGGATTGTGCAATCCCCAAAGCTGTTTTATTCAACTTAATTAAAAGTGGGAAAAAAAAAAACAAAAACAATTACAATCACCTTCAGCCACACAAAACCAACATAAAATGAACATTTTAACAATAAGAACACATAGCAACAAACAAAACTAGTGATTCAACAATCCATTACAAACACATAGAAGCATACAGCAAAATACACTAATACCCATTTCCAAAACTTGAAATATATTCAAGCACAAAAAATGCTGAAGGATTTTTTGCACACTTCTGATAACAATTCCAAAACAATTGTACTACTACTGTGTCAACCCAAAAAAACCACTCAAACAGTTTTCAAATGTGATGAATCCATTAATTTCTGTGTTATGAAACCAAAACACAACTGTCTTCTATCAAAATGAATCTACCTTCCAAAACCAGATCCATAATTTGAGGCACACATTAACAGAAACAGACACACAAAAACATAACAGTAGTTCAGGTCTGCCTAGCTGTAACAGTCTCATGCACTATGACCAAATGGCACAGGAAATACGATTATATTGCATATAAAGTAATTCTTACAGAATCCTGTATGTTGAAAGTTACTCTTGGCCCAGGAGAAGCAGCATCTACACGGATATCTGGGAGGTCTTCACTGTCTCCTAGTCGAGAGCTATAAGCAAAACCAAAGCACAACATCTTGTGGAGTTTTACTGTAGATTTTTAAGTTCATGCAGACATTTAACTACACAAATATAAGGCAATTAAAAAGGTACATTCAGTACTTACATTTTGTTATGGAAGAAACTATAAAATCATATTTAAAGCACTTAGGATAAATGAAAAGGAAAAAGGAGGGGGAAAAGGAAGGAGAAGAAAGCTACATATTACTGAGCCAGCAGTCTATCACCAGCCAACCTCTGCTTATTTCATTGTGCAAATTTTTCAGTCCTGAGCCAACAGGCAGAAATTATAGACAAATGAGATATTTGTGATCCACCACATGGGACATAAAGCAAGTTGACAGATTACATATTCTCTAATGCAACTGAAATGAACTATTGGGCCTTATAGTACGTGCATACCACTTTCCATCACAACCAAAGCACTTGTGAGGTTTTCCACAACTTTGTGTTTCTTATAAAGCAAGAGAAAACCCTCATTATCTTTTCCATACAATTTCTGGTTCTCTTCAGATAACCTTGTGAAAAGGTAGAATGAAAGTGGTTTTCACCTGACAGATCTTGAACCAGAACCTTCATTCCTTCTACACTTGCTTTGCTTTAACTATCAAGAATGTTAATTACTTCAGAAGAAGGACTGCTTTTCAAGGGCATGTTGAAAAATTCACTTTGGACTACTTAAAAAGCTGTTTTTATGCTGGATTACCTGCTGTCTGATATTTTCACATCTGGATCATTTATAAATTTCCATTTGCTTCTACAGAAGTAGTCAAATTTGAAGCAAATTTCTGCTCCCGTAGAAAAAAAGTGCAAAGAATTCTAACACTCCTCTCTACCTTTTCAATTTTCAAGTCTTTTATACATGATACATAATAATGCAGCACACTTTAAATTCCAAACTTTAATTGCTTCAGCTGTATCTACAGAAGCAACAGACTCAAACATGTATTCTAAACCTCAAGCAAACACTTTACTAGGATGCATCATTATTCAACTACAGTTTGCTTAGCAGTCATTAAATGATGAAACAAACCCAATATATATTATACAGGTGAAGAGATTAGAAGAAAGTTATCATTCTCACACACACACACAAAATCTCCCTTTCTACAACAGCCCTTTTTTAAGGCAGATGATTGCAAATCAAGTGGAGAAATTGAAAGGATTACACTATGCTATTTTTCCTTATATACATTTCTTCAGAATGTCTTGAAAGCTCTGTAGAAAACCCAAACTTGTAGATGTAGGAATTTCTCTTCATTTGACATACTACTGTCTGTCAAAAAACAAGTTTCAAAAAAAGGTGCAAAGCTGCTTTTGAGAACATGCCTGCCTTCCAAAATTATGCCCTCTGATCCAGTACCACCACATATAGCCACTGCCTATAGACTCTTAAAGGCAAAGGCCAATGTTTCCTCTGTTAACATATGATGTTGTTACTATCACAGATCTCAAGTTCCAACAGGATTACCTTGTTCTGTCCATTCTCTTCAGAGGTGGTCTTCCTGATGCTGAAATACTCTTAGATCGGCTATAGCTGGGTTTGTAGCTGAGACCCCATTTGTCTTTCAAGGATGCAGCCTAAAACAAAAATAATACTTAAATGCAACAACGGATAACACAGGGAAAAACTCTGGCAAGCTAAAATACTGTTTTACACAGGTTTACGAGAAAAGTAGAAAGCTTTTTTTGTTCCATAAGAGCTAAAATACATCTCTTATCAAGATCTGCCAGCACCTTCACCTTGCCTACATGTTCATTTTTCACACTTGCTGGAATTAGTAATGCGCAGTTGCCAGAAGTAAAGTATAATCTGAGCTAATAATCTGAGCACTTAGACAGACATCCTGCCTAGCTTCCACTTTGGTAAAAGAAGAATAGGAGCTGAAATGACAGCATCTAAGAAAAAGCTGCAAACTGATTGCTGTTTTAAAGATCTTTTTCTACTAAATGAAGGATCATACTTGAGGCACATGCACTAGGACACACTGAAAATAATGTTTTGCCAAGTTTGTTATCAGGGTCTGGGACAACAGTTGCATGTTTCTGGATTACCAGTAACACTGCTTGGTTTTTGTCTGGTTTCTTCTAATGTCTGTGCTTAGTACTATGTTTTCATTTTTATATCACCTAACTCTGCAAATATGCTGTTTATTTACATACAGTACACACTTATGTAAAGCACACATGTTAAGTGGAATACAGGAGGTATTTATCATTTGCCCATGCAGCTAACACGTTTGCCTCTGCATCTGCATTCCTCAGTCCAATGAAGAGTCATTTTTAAAATCTGCTAAGAGGAGGAGGAGTACACAACATCTTCAAATACATATTTTCTGACCATTTCTTGTGGGTATGCAAATAACCCATTTACATTGCAGGATCTGGGAAACATCAGTTTTCCTATCACTATTACTGTAAGGAAGAAAATCTTTTCCTAAAGGTTGTTGCTGAACTATTTTATATTCTTAACCTTCCTTTTCTATTACTAGCATCTTCTTTGCATCAATCAATATGCATTTTCAAAGCTATCATATTTTAAAGGTAACTTCATCCTGCTCACCCTCATACTGGATCTGCGCAGCTTCTTCCGGACGTCTCGGCGGATGTCGTTCACAGCCACCGACTCCAGCTGCTGGTACCGCTGAATCTCTTGATTTATAGTTCCTTCACTGGCACCTAATTTTCTGGGGATAAATCATGGTGGAATTATCTTACAAATGCATGACATTATTTTCACTAATTCAAAATCTGTCTTGCAATGATATTCTGCTTTCCATGGGAATTATCCCATTTTCTCTTTTTCTTTTCAGTAGTTACTACCAGTGCCAAATATAGCTGCAGAAGATGGATTGTTGTTTCACAATCCAACTTTTTGTCATGTACAATATTTTGTCCTTAAGAGGACTCTATGATTTTAAGGTTTCTGTCCCCAAGTGTCTTA
Source organism: Merops nubicus (assembly GCF_000691845.1). NCBI lineage: Eukaryota > Metazoa > Chordata > Aves > Coraciiformes > Meropidae > Merops > Merops nubicus. The sequence goes on from NW_008590692.1 coordinate 26,042, forward strand.
GCAGAGCAGATAGAGAATGTAAAAAACTCTAGCATACAAGAAGAACCCCCAAAAACAGTGCTACCATGATGCTGACTAAGGTGGAGAATAAGAACAGCTATGCAGCAACTCTCTTGTTTCAAAAAGCCCTAAATAACAACTTATAGCCTAGTAACAACCAAACCAAGGACCTTCTATACCCTTTCAATCACATGACAGCTGCTTAATTAAAAATAAACATAATGAAAATCCCCATCAGGAAGGAGAAAAAGTCCTCCTGTAGTAACAGTTCAAAGCCCTGTCACACCAATGACAGCCTGCTGTAGCAGATCACCTGCAGAAAAAAAGTCTGCTAAATAATTCATAAAAACTCTGTAAAGCAAATGCTGTTTTGAAACGATTACAGTTTAGTGAAGCATTCACAAACTGAGAAAAGGCAGGCACAAAACCTGATTTTGATTCTTGACCTCAAATTAGAAGAAATATTTAACTTAAAATACAAAGTACAGATATGATTGCCCTGTGAATGGTGACAGCAATTTTTATTCCAAGTACAAGCAGTGAAACATGTCTCCTCTTCATCATTTAATACACAATTAACCAAGTTCACTATTCCCATCCCAGACAGATCCATTTATGCTAACTCTCTTAGTGAAGGGGGGGAAGCAAGCCAAACAAAGCAAGACATAATTAACCAAAAAAAATTATTAATAAAATCCACAGAAGTTCAGATTAAATTTATGAAATTTGAAAGAACTCTTTCCTCAGGGTTTCTCTCAAGCACAGCATAGGAGATTTAATTTTAAAATATCACCTACAAGATGCAAAAATAGTGGATTTAAGTGTTTTTCTCCTTCTTGCAGTGAACAAGACTAAGCTTATTACAGTTAAAGTAATACATTTTGTTAATCACCATGATAATAATTCAAGATGGAGCTGCAAATTTAAATGAATAGGAAATTGATTATAATCAAGCATTGCAATGCAGAAGCAGAAAAAAAAAAACACAGACTAATTTGATCCTTGGGAAGAACACAAGAAATTTGACAGAGTATTTTCATACATAGTTTTTTTTCTTACAGAATTCAAAGGGACAATTTTTTAAGTACAGACAACTATTTTCACTTAACTGTCACAAGATAACAACAGAAAAAAAACGCAGCTGCAGTTTGTTATTCCCAAACTTTGTGCGAGCTGAAGTAAACTCCAACTTACTTTAAGTCATCGATGACTTTAGCTTGCTCGTTCAGTTCTCTGATATCAACTAAGCGTTTCACAAACTTTCTCCCTCGCTGTTCTCCAGTTTGGCTACTGGAAGCTCCCTGCCGTCGGTGATCAACAATCTCCTATTCAAAATAAAGTTTTAATGAATGCCCTCTTCAAAAAATTGGACATTAGTATGACTTCAAAACAGGCAAAGTGAATTTCACACCTTAAAATCTGGACTAGCGCATGCAAGAGAATCAGTTTCATCGCAGAAGGCAGCTGATTGGATTTTTTGCAGTGATCCAAACCCCATCATTCAGTTAGACACACTGTAACTACTACATACATGTCCCCACGAGCAGGATCTGCCTGCTTTCATATGTGATCTGCTAGACTGAAGAGAATCACACTTCGCAGACCCCAATAGATATTCTACAGGAACAGAGTATCGATGGTTTGTGGGGCTCAACCCCAGCAGGTGGTTTACAATCCGCTGCCCAAATGTTAGCTTGCGTGCCTCTCCACCTGATTTCTAGACAACAAACAGGAACATTAGTGTTCTGGGATTAACGTTTTCACTGTTGGCAAGCAAGAGAAATTTCAGGTAGCTATTAAAGAAAATCTGTTAAAACATTTTTATGTGAAACCAAAAAGCAAAGGTCAGCAGCATATTGGGTAAAAGTACCAAAAAAGATATTTTGTCTAATTTGCTCATGTTAGTAATTTACTCTCCTGTCAAGGAAACACATCTACAGCCACAGCTTTTCCCATTCAGGAATCTCAAGTTAGGTATTGTGTCTCCAGATTTTCCAATGCAGATCGATATTTCCACATAAAGACAGTAGAAATATGATCTGTGATTTCTTGCCTTTGAAACAGGGAGTTAGAAAACAAACACAGAAACTTTTTTCATTTGCAACAAGAGGTATAAGGAGCAGCATGGTGGACTCAAGACAGATCTTTCCATTTGACTGAAGACTTTGTCACACCTTTTCCAATTAGTAGCACTTATTTGGATTTATTCACTTACTGCATGTATAGTGGGAGACATAGTGTCAACTTCGTCCTCATCTGAAAGGTCAGCTATGTTTACAGAGTTGAGGTCAGCAATATCATCAATATCTTCTTCTCCTGTCAATGTTGTCAGAGTGTTGCCTAAAGCATTCAATCTCTTCCCAATGTTTGGATCCATGTGGACATCAATGCCACACATCTTCCATAACACATTCAGTGTCCAGGTCCCAGCACTACTACTTTCTGTATTAAAAAAAAAAAACAACAACAAAAAGTTTCTCCTCTTTTAAAACATTCCTCCATGTTTACTGTTTATCAGTTAGAAAGAACTGTCCTTTCCACCCACCCTGAGGCAAACATATTCCACAACGGAAATGCTTGCCGGAAGTACTTCACAGCTCCAAAGTTAATATTCCTTTAACAAGTGATGTGCCCAGAGAAACCTAATGAAAATACATCCCCTTCAGCCATGCTGGTAGCCAGGAGAGAGCATCTCAAACTTCAGCTCGGAGAATTGCAGCCAAGTATACTATTACAGAAGAGGTCCTAAAGGATGTCTATCTGCATGTAAAACTGCTGACCCGCTTACAACTTCAAGTCTTGAACAACAATACCAGAAGATGTTACAATATGTGTGTAATGTGCTCACTGAATATTGCCTTCCCCGGATTCTTCCAACGAGTGCCACCTTTCAGCATCAAAATACAGAACTTGCTTTAAGCAGAACTACACAAGACACTGTTTTTCCTTCTAAATGGATTAATCCTGGTTTTGTTCATTCACAACTCCATGGGAAGTTAAATTTTTTTAATAGTTGCAGCATGTGTTTCATTGTTATGTCTCCTGAGCACAAAGAAAGCAAGTGGGGGACAATGAGCAAAACCACAGGGACAGGAGACACCGTACATGCAAGATTTGGGCAAAGAGATGAGAAGAAGCAAGCAGCAGACATGATGACCAAGACAGAGATTGTCAGGTATTTTTCGAGGCCTCTGGAGAATGTCCAAACAACTCAGTAGGAGAAAATTGGAAGAGGGGGAGTTTGGGCAGAACAGAAGCCATGTCTGGAAGAGGTGAGGGAGGAATAGGAGCTCAGGATACAAAGCCTCAGCATTAGAAGGACTGCAGTAGGACAGCATTAGGATAACATTGCTGTGATAAAGGACTATTCTCCAACAAAGGGACAAACACATATACACCATGTGTTTTTCTCTGGGTAAAAATCTAAAACCAGTGCTGCTGATGAGACCCAAAACCTGCAATAGCTTGAAAAGATGGAGCAGATAAAAATATTGAGTAGTTTTACCAGGAAGACAAGGTACTAAACAGAATAAAAAACCAAGATACCAGTTGAATGACAACACAGTTAAGGGATTTAAATTTCATTATTTGCAAATGCTTCATTTATATAGGGCCTGATTTGTTTTAGGTGTATTACCTGCTGCAGCCTGTCCTGTTGTCCTAGAACACACTTCATATGTTCCATCTGGCACAACACCTACATGAAGCACATATACTGATTAGGCAAGGCAGTCAAAGTTGCTTCAGACCAACCCTTCCAATTGCACCTCAGTTTCTTGCCCTCCACAATTAAAGCACAACCAGTGCTGGAGGAGGTTTGGATTTAATACCCATTGAATGACCTTTCCCCTACTTAGTAAAGTTAATCTAGTTGGTAACATCCAAGTTTATTTCAACTTGAAATTCTATATAAATCCTAGAACCTTTATCATAATGAAAGATACAGAAATAATTGAAAATCATTACATTAAACTAATAAAAGCTTACTGAGATCTCATGTAATTATATAAAAGCAACACATCCAAGTCTTCCAATGTCTCTCAGACAGAACTTACAATAAGACATATAGCAACAAAGTTATTAATAAGGAAAACAAAGTAATACAACCTTCTAGATGCATATGATTTTGCTTTCCAAAGGCCCAAGTCTTTTCTTTATCTTTCTGGGGCAAGTTCAGCAGTTTTAAAAATCACAGGAAAGGTTAAAAGTATATTTAGATCTGAAATACTATTGTCTAGTATGAAATTACATTCACTTACATGCATTCATTACTAGATCTCCTCTTATTTCTGGTTTCCAGTCATCCCAGCTTGTCTCAAAGCCATCAGCAAAGCGGATACAGAAGTTTTTAAAATGACCTTTGCTAACTAAAGACTCTGAGGAGCAGGCAGTGATCAGTGTGCTTTCAATAGTCAGGACTAAAGCAGAGCCAGTGTCAAGATCTGAAGTGTGGTTAGACTGGAAAATAAAATCACAAGAGAGAATTTACTGGTCACCGCCACATCAAACCTATATTGTACAAACTTCAAATGCTGTTTATCTTTCCCTGTTAGAAAACTGATTCTTCTGTCTCCTTGGCTTCTTCCTTCTCTGCAGGAAGATTCAAAAGCATCACACCTGTCTGCACAATGTCCTGCATTGTTGTTTTCTAAATGCAACATCTACATTGTAAGTATATTAGGGCACTGGGATTCAAGCTCATCTGGAAAAGGAAAGAAAATCCATATCTGATCAAGGGCTATGAACCAGATGGCCCCATGACCACAGAACATGAGCCCAGGATTGCTTCTTTTCTTCAAGAGGGCTTGCACTTGAGTCAATTGAGCAACAACGATAAGCAGCTTTAACTTTTATGTGATATTTTGTGCTTATTTTGATATCTAGAGCTATGCAGAGTCTTAATTACAGAGTGACTGATTATTTTCCAGCACTTTGTATATGAAGGTCCATAACTTTTTTTACCTGAAAAAAAGCCCACATATTCTCTTTTATAAAGGCAGACTTCTTTTGGTCCAGCATAATTATGTACTACAAAGCAGTGTACTACAATGACAGTTTTTGTCTATGACTGCATTTTAAATATCTATCTTTTTTTAACCCTGTCTGTGCTTCTAAATAAAAGTACCTGTTTGAAAAACATACATCTGTATCTACAGATCTCAAATGGTTACTCATACTGTCATGCTTCATTTTAATTAAACAAACAAACAAAAGGGAACATCACCTTAAAGCCAACTGTTTTTCTATCTATAATCATATGAAAAATAAAGGACTAACAGGAATTTGTGACGGAAGCTTTCAAATATGTTTCATCTAAACATTTCCAAGGACTTTCCAAAGCACTGAGCTTATATGTGGTGTAAACAACCATTACATTTCACCAAAACATGCACAAAAATTGAACACTAGCTCTTCTAGAAATGAGAACACCTTTTCTATGCAAGCAATGCCACTAGTGCAATTCTCAACATCTGGTGACTTCTACACTGGTGTGATGAAAAATTACATTTATGGACATAAAAGCTGCATACCACACAGAAATGGGTATTTCAATAGACTAATAGTCACACTGCTTCAGACACTGTGATTACCTGAGGTGTGTTGGTGATGGGCAAGCAAATTCCCAAGTCATTGACAGTCAGCTGAAGAAAGAGGGTCCCAAAAGCTTGTGCAGAGGTTTGCTGGATTCCAGGCAGCATATCTACTACTTCTTTTGTGGCCATGTGAATATCTTTATGTAAAGCCATTCTCTGTTCGTTCCAGTTGTCATATGCAGCCTTGTAGTTCAGCCAGAAGAGCACAGCTTTGTGAAGAAACAGGAAATGCTTAATAGAAATCAACACATAGCAAAAAAAAAAAAGGGTATGTTCACTGAATAAAGTTTTTTTTTTTTATTTGTATGTTCTCCCCATTACTTTAAGACAGCAGATGTACAACAGTGGAAACACACCCACAGTCAGAATGTAGTGAGAGGGGTTCAAGCTGCCAAGGACAAGATGGACAAAGCTGATCATTTAGCATTGAAGCTAACACATTAAAATACAGAAAGTGATGCTGTTCTCAGTATTATTCATTTGTAAACACCTAGAAAACAACTCATCCAAGCCATCTGAAACCTAACCACCTCAGCAAACAGCATTTTTGACATTAGGAATTATTAATCTGTTGGCATGCAGTAGATCTCCTAAATTTATCAGCTTCCTAATGGTTTTTATTTAACATGAATGCACTCAATTTTGAATAATCAAACCTCTTTATAAAAAATAAAATATAACTTCATCAGTATGAGGACAAATTTGTAGTGATTGTCTCTTCAATACCTCTGTCAAAGGCCACAGGCTGAGCAAAAACAATCGGTCTGTTCAAAGTAATGAGCACAGCTTCTCTATCCGATGAGCCACTGATTTCTTCTCGGAGAGCATTCCTTAATCCAATTCTTGTCTTGAAATAGGCAACTTGATGAAAGTCTGAGCCAGCTTCTTCATAAACCTTAGAATGTTCAAAAAATAGGAAGTGGGAGGGATTTGCAGCAGGGAGTTCAAGGACAGGGAAAAATAATAAAATTACTGCTTCTGACAAAATGTAGAATTATAACAAGAAGTAAAGATGACTCCTTTCCCCTTTTTCCTCTTCTAGCTAAGGCTCCTTTAAAGATATTAATTTTTCTTACATTAAATTCTGATCAAAGCATTATTTTCTGTATTTATCATTATGAATTAACTAAAATAACTATTTATATATTCCAATCCTCTATTGTGACAGTGAATTTAAAGGCTCTAAGACTTGTTTGTTTATAGGCATCACAAAATTAGCAATTCCAGGTAACAGTGGGATTAAGAATCCAAGAGATCTGTCCAACTAATACAGACAAACTAGGTCAAAATGTAGGTCTGGTCAAGTTTGGATCTTGTCTGATCTTATTATTTCATTCATGTAACCTAAAAATAATAGCATTAGCAACAAAAATTTTGACTCAGTAGCAAGGCTATTACTTGTTGTGAAGGGCTAATAAGTTCTAAGATATTAATAGCATAAAAAAAATGAGCCTATACTTGACTCGTTCCATTTTTTATGTATGTACACTGGCCTTCATAATGAAGACTTGCTAATTTTTCTGAAAAGTCACCCCCGGTCCCTTCTTTACACAAGTGAGAAAAATTATTTTGAATGACTATTTAACGAAACACAAGAGCATATTCATGAAGTAAATTGTAAGTTTCCACAACTATGTGCTGTAGAACATTTAAACCTGTATAAAAAAAGCTGAAAAAAAACCAACCAAAACATAAAAAAGTCCTCACACAAAAAGACAATGCCCTCCCCATCCCCCTACACTATACACCCAGTCCACAGCTAGAAAAAAGAAAATCCAGCAGTGTAGGACTGGCTCTTGACTTAGTTATCTATTTTTTAATCACACACTATTAAGATTATCACATGTAAAGACGTTGAGCACTAACCTGGTGTTTAACAATCTGCCCCAGTGCCAGATTTAAATCCACCTGGCACTTCCCAAACAGTTTGAGGTAGCTGCTACTTCCAGGCATTGCTTTGGTTTGCAGTCTGTTTGAGAGTTCAAGTTCTATCAGCCCAGTTTCAAATCTCACCGCTCGCATGGAAGGAGTTGTAGCTGTCACCTGAATTCCCTAATGGGTAAGGAAAGTGCAATGTTTTTAGGATCTGGTCCAGAAGACAAAGAGAAGGGGGCGGGGGAGATCAAAAGCAACAAAACCCCTTTTCACAGTGCATTGCAAAATCAAGAGACAGACATACTCATTTTTCACAGTGCAATGCCACTAAGCTATTTTAAAAGATTCCAGGAGCCAAACTGAATGTCTTTTTCTCCAAGCAGAGTATTCCTGACTCAATAAGCCTTGAGGTAAAAACATGAAAGCTGATAACAGCATCTAGGACCACTGTTTTGTCACCATAATTTACCTTAAACTGTAGGCTCAATGAGTACAGAAGAATTTTTGGTTTTTCTCCATCAGTTGTGCCATCATGTTCATTCCAAAGAGGTATTGGCTGCTCCCCTCCTGTACACATTAAATAGACGCATTCAGAGTTTTAACAAGGAAAACATTTGAAAACAGAGATATAAAAAAAAGGTGACCGTAAATTAAGGCTCATTTTAAATAGTGACTAGGTAAAGATTTATAAAAACAAATGTAGGTTGAAGATGGAAGACATTGGAACAGATGCTGCTTGTTACATGTCATTAGTAGCTCTCTACTAAGAATCAAGGCAGGGAGTCATGTTCTTCCCTCCCAGGAAACTTTCCACAGGAAGGCTCAAAGCCTGTAAGGAGTAACACCTATTTTTCAAAAAGATATTGTCTCCTGCACCAGTGTATCTTATGATTATCTGACCATAACAACTAAACACTTGACTGAATACTGCACCAATTGCATGAAAAGAGGAACTGAAATTATATCAGTATTTTTCAATGACAGGACTGCTTATCCCCATCTGCCAATTGTTATTTCAACATAAAAGAACATCAAAGCATTTCTGCAGTTCTTTATGTACTTTTCAGTTTATCTCCTCAGCCATCATGTTACATCCACAGTAAATTATATTCCTTTTTTTTCCTAAACCTACCAAACAATGCCAAATGTGTCAAACAAAGCTTCCAGTCCTTGCATTTCCTCTCAGAGTGGTCACATATTGGAAGAAATAGTATCATTTTGTACTATTTTTTTCCATTGCACAAGGTGATAGAACTTGTTTGCTAAGTGAATTACCATTGCATAGCACAAGTTAACAGCTTTTTGATTTGCTTTCTGTTCTTAAACACAGACCAAGTCTCCAACAGTAAGAATAAGAAAATGAGTGGCTATATTTTTAAACACAGCACAAACTGTGATTCAGTCAGAAAAACGTTTTTTATGTAAGAAAATAAAAGTTTTGTAACTTTGGCTGCCTACTCAAACAGATGAATACACAATCGAGTATGCAATTTCCACTGCATCCTGCAAAAGAGACAAAACTCAGTGATTTTGCAACTGTTCCCTAATTGGGTTTTTAATGACAACACTGTTTTTCTTCTAAAAATGTTTTGAGAACAGAAGTCAGCCTAAATAACAGAAAGAAAACAGTAATTTCTGCAGTAAACAGCAAACAAAACACTCTAATGACTTGGGCTAAATGCCTTTTTCGTACAGTTCTGAAATGTTACCTGCAAAGAATCACGGAGTCAGGAATCAGGAGACGTTAAGTAATACCAATATTGACCCTATTTTCCCTGGCCACAGCTGTTCTCCTTTAAAAGAATATGCTGACAGTATTTTACAAAATGCAGAATCATGATGTGCGTTAACCCAGGCAAGGTCATGTCAGAGACAGACACAGAAGCTTGTGTCCAGAATGACAAACTATCCTGCTCTCCAATAAAGCAGCTTGTTTCTGATAGAGTGACAAAGATTTCCAGAGCTTCTGTTATTACTTCAAACTCCAGCTCCTGCTGCTTGTTTCTTGCTGCTGCTTGGAGTGCTAGATGCAAAATGATGGTGTCTGTGACACAAATAACCCATCCCAAGAATTTTATAATGCTGCCATCAAATAAGGTTTAAGGATCTCAGTTAAAGTTGGGTGTAAGTGCTTTGCTTACCCGACACCTTCTGTATGACTTCATTTACTTCCTTCATGAACACTTTTTGCACAAATACTAGATGATTTAACAGATCAGTTGTGAGATTATGTTCAAAGGAACCAACCTGCAAAAATAAAAAAATTTTAGAACAGAAATTGAGAAGTTACTATACTTATGTTTGAAAAACTACACTTTTAGTTTTCAGGCATATCTTTTCAAGTCCAATTATATTGTTGTTGGCATAAAAAGAAGAGCATTAAACGGGTTTGTCTTTTAATTTTTCTACTGTGAATGCCTATTTGAAAACTGAAGGACACAGTATTACATGAAAAAGTTTATTCTCCTGCTTAAGTTCGGATTAGACAATAAAATGCAGGACTTCATTGAGGTCCATGGAAATGTGCCAAATGCTACTTACTTCCAGATCATAAATAATTATCAGAAGAAAACAGAAATGAGCTGTCAACTTCTAAAAATACATTATTCTAGTCACTGTAAATGAACAAGTTTACCGATATCTTCTAAACTTACTATGTGCCCAATCTAATCTTAAAGAATATTCCTAAGGAACTGAAGGTTGCCTAAGACTGTTTAAGTTTACCATTAAGACTTGGCTTTTGGCTTGCTAAGCAGCCCCTCCCTGTTGTTTTACTAGCTTAACAAATTGAAGGACCCTAGTCTTTCTTCAGGCAGATAAACCCAAATGGGTTAAACAAAGAACAGGATCTAATTAAACTTCTCTCACAAAGATGCAAACACCAGAATTCTCTAATTACAAACATGCTAGACTATTTTTCTGACTAAAGAAACAGAGTCAGTAGAAAGGCCTTGCTTTTCCACAGCAGGCAGGTTCCTTTTAAGCAGCATCGCTTCTCTCTCTGTGAAAAGCAACTGAGGAAATTGGGACACAAATAGAACTTGTGAGTTTGTGTCAAACAGAAAACTTTATACTGTTTAGGAGGGTTATATATAGCTTCTATCTATGGAGCTGTCTAATTAGGAAAAAATAAAACAATTATAAAACAATAGAATTGTTTTCAAAATTTTCAGTATTTCTTTTTGCAAAATATACATTATCTGATGTGTCAGCATAAGCTTACAGTTTAAGATTACACTGTATTTGAATCATCACCATAATATACTTTTGTCTACTTCACTGATGAGAAACACTGTTACTCCAAAAAAGTTTCTCAACATCTTCCTTATTTATTTGCACAAAATACCACATTCAAGATCCTCCAATATACAGTTCTTGATTGCTTAATATGATGGCTGCTCAAAGTAAGGCCTGGGAAAGCTCCATTTCAGTGTCACACAGTTACAAATGCTGTATGTGGATCAGCCTCTAAACCTGAGAGTTCTGGAGTAGGCAGATGACTAAAACAATATGAAGGTGCATGTACAGATATGTAACAGAATGGAAATAAGTTCTCAACACCTACCTCGGCCACACAACGCAAGTAGTTCCCCTGTAGATAATACCCTTGTTTAGCAGGTAGCTCATCTATGCTCCAAATTTGGTCCGAGTAAGTGTCGTGTTCTTCCATGATATATTTGCCTGACATAGTGACAGGAGGAAGGTTGAGACTTGCTGAAGGAGGAATGGTTGACATATCAGTGGCAGAGACTTTTGAAGTGAAGCGTAACCTGTGACTGGGAAGCTCAAAATTAAATCTTGTTTGGGCACCTGTAAAAGGAAGATGGAGAAAGAAAAGGTATGAACCAGAAAGAAAAAAAAAAATCTTTAATTTGACCTTAAATTTAAGAATGCTTTTGGAATTTAAAAAAGTACTAAAAAAAAAAACCACTTTGAAATGTTATTGAACTGCACAGATCTCTAGAGCTATAAACATACACCCCCATGACTCTGTATTTTCTTAATTTTTCAAAGAAAATTAAGAGTTGACTCTAATCTGATGGAGAAAGGAGTCATACAAACCACCTCATCTGTACCGAGGCCCTATAAAAGTACTCTAAAGTAGCCTTCCGAATCAGAATTTATTTAATCAAGAATCATAAGCACCATGATAAATAGCCATCAGAGGGAATCCTGAGAGGAAGCTATATATGAATCTATGCATGTCTACATCTGCTCCTGTATTCTACCTCTGGCAACTGTGTCCAACAACAACTGTAAATTCTCTTTATCACCCCATCTGATCCAATTCCCTGTTCAAAAGAACGAGCTGATAGCACCAGACACAAAGCCCTACCTCAAACTCAAACAAAGTATTGAGTCCTCTTGGATGCTTCTAGCAAGGCCAAACTAAAAGCCATGATGTTTGCAAAGCTTCAGAGAACCATTACCTGTCATTCCATGACTCCTCATTCTTCCCATCTTATACTCCGCCTTTAGAGAGGGCAAGAGTGCTGCTCCAATAGCTATCCCATCGATCATGGCACTGAATTTAAGAACTATAGGCTTCTTTTCTAAGCCTTCTGGCAGCTGTGGAAATTCATTGGTTTCAACTGGTGTTTGATTAATACTTGTTGGAGTCTTTTCGGAGGGCAAAGGAGTCGCAATATCTTCTTTGGTAGGCTGGGGCCTATTGACCAAGACAAAGATCAGAAAACACTTCTTGTTAGTCTAACATCTATGACTGGCCCAACCCTCTCACATAGGTAACAAGCCCGTAACTGGATGCCAACCAGCAGCATTTGGAAGAGCCACTCAAGCAGCACTTACGCAGTCGATGGCTGCCTGATGAGATCTGAAATCTGCTTGGAGAGCTGGTGAGAACTGCGCACCATCATGCTGTGCAGCGTGGCAGGGTGCTGGGGAATGTTGATGCTGATGGCTCCGACTTTGACCACAGCAGCATTGTTTGTTTTCAGGCCTCTCTGGGCACTATACAGGGCCTGGGATTTGGCAATACTGCATTTCACGACAGTTCTAACAGAGAAGGAAACAGCATTTATTTGCACATATTTTAAAACAGTTACAGCTTTATGTTAAAATGGGTTTTCGAGTGTTAGCTGAATTTTCAAGTACTCAGAGAAGTAATTTTGTTTACAAACTACATGGGCATTCCTTTGTCTTTCACTTTACACACACAGATGCACTACATGCGACAAAAATTTACGCTACATTTAAGAGAACTACAAGTCATGCATTGCAAAAACACCCACTAAATTGTTATTCTTACATAATGTAAGATCATTTCACGCTAGGCTGCACATACACAAATTTTCACACAAAGAAGAGCCTTCCATTTCAACCCTTTTCAGGAATAATCTTGCATCATCCTTTTTCATAAGAAGACTTAGTAAAATCTGATTTGAGCATCCAAGAAGGTCAAGGGAGGAAACATTGACTTAGTAATTAAGTCAATGTCACTTTCCATTTAGCAAGTGATAAATGGATCTGTGAATTAATACTGATGTTAAACTGATGCGTACTATTCCAAAATGCATAGTCTAAACTTTATTTTAATGTCAAGTAGGATATGGTTCGCAATGGTTACTCAAGACAAAAATACAACTGCACAAAAATATTAGTTTTTGATGTCAAAAAGAAATTTGGGCACATCAGAATTCACTAAGCTCCTATTAAAAAAGGTACATGGAGTAACACATTGATGTTTCTCATCAGAGTTCAATTTCTGGAGGGTTACCCAATGGAAGTGTATTATGTAGCCAACACAGAACACTAGCCTCAAAGACAGACACAGCTGTGAAGATGCAGTATATTAGCTAGAATGTTGGAAAAACAGACTCTATAAAGTGCACCAATCAATGAAAGTTTCTCAACTATTAAATGTTAAGAAGCATAACTAAAATACTTTTTCTGTCATTATTTAAATTGTTCTGTAGACAGTTTGGTTTCATGGTGAAAGCTACAACATGCTACGAATTCCACTCCCTCAGTCATGTTTCTTCTCCAAAGCCCTAACACAGAGCTCCTCTTTTTGATGTTAAAATATCCACTAGCTCAAAGCTTTCCAGGTGTGAAAATACAGAAAAAAGCCATGATCCTTCTACTTATAATTAAAAAATACAGAGCATTGTAAACAGCAGAATAAGTTACTGAAATCCTAGAAACATTTTCATAGCTATGCAAAAGCTACAAGAGACCTAATGTGGTTATGGATTAATATTTTAGGGCAGACTCTTAAGCAGAATTTATTTTAAAGTATTTGAAGAATTTATACAAATATGAAGGAGAAAAATCTTAATTCACAACTATTTTCAGAAACACATTATAGAAATAAACATTACTTAAGAAAAGGGCACTTATTTTAATCCACCTCTTTAAAAGAAAAAAAAAAAAAAAAATCATTATTTCTCTGCTGATGTTTATTTCCTGCTGCCATTCTGACTGAACTATTGTGAAGCCAATCAAGAATGTATTTTTTCCCCCAATCCATGACACCAACTACTACTACATTAAATATTGAAGCATCACAAGAACAACTTTTCAACTTAAGGTCTTAAGTCTAATTAACCTTAAGTCTTAAGGTTACTTAAGTCTTAAGGTTATTTAAGTCTACTCTTAACCTGTCGTTGAACAGATACTAAAAGTAAATGTAACTGGAGTTTAAGTCTGTACTAAGTTTAAAATCAATCCCAAACATGGAAATTTATACTATTTTAAGCACTTCAGTTAATGTTTATGTTATATACCAGTAATGGATCCAGGAGTAATTCTATCCTCTCACATCAGTTTTATAAATAATCACTCTCCAGACAAACCTGTGAAAAAATTGTTTTTCCGACTACAGGACAGGTTACAGGGGCACCACTCAACCTCACAGCTTTTTGAGAATGGCAGAAAAAGGAGGGAAAAAACACCAGCAGGAGGCCCATAACACACACAGTAAGTACCACACTGAGTCAGATGAAAATTTGGGTGGCAGCAGATACTTGAGGCATAAATAAAGTGATCCCTCCCTTAATTCCAGCCATCAGGGGTTTACTTTCTGAGCCAGAGGCTGTGTTGTGTGACTCACCACCCGACCTGTCCTGCATGGATTTGTCCAATCCTTTTCAGCATTTTTAATTGTTTTAATCATACTTCGGCTGACCACTTCATATGGCAATAAAATTACCTGCTCAGTGATACACGGTGCAAGAGTACTTTCTTTTGTTGGTTTCATGTTGCTACCACACAGAACAAAACCCTGCATACTTTCTTTACTTCACTTGCAGTTTTACAGTCCATCACTTCTCCTTCCAGAGTTACCATCTTTAAGGACATTTTGAAGTTAATCCTGTATACTCAGAACACTGAATATACACAAATACTGTAACAAACAGCAGTTGTACTAAGTTGCACTGGTGGTTTAAAGCAGCAAAAGAAACCCTTGCTGAGAACACTGCTTTGGAGGGAAAAGAAAAAAAGGAGGAGGAGCCTCACATTTTTGGCTAGATAACTTTTGTTCTCAGAGTACTGCAGGGTCATTGTGTAACAGGGTTTAAGTTGCCCATGTACTATTTCCCACCTTGACCACTACTCCAGTAAGGCCTTCTGGACTTCAGCAGCAGGAAGTAAGAAAGCAAACAGAGAAAACCTACATTCACATACAGATCTGGGGGACATGAAGAGGGTCTCCTTCATTAGCAGTAGATACACAGGCATGGTTTTAAAGAAGATATTTTGTGTTAGCATAACCTGGTCAGCATGCCTAGTAATTAAACACAGCACAGAAGTAAATGAGGACAAAAGGAATGGTCCTAATCATGCTGAAATCACAGCAGGTATTATCACTCCAAGCACAGCAGTTATTCACCAAGTTCAAAGCAAATCCAACCTGTCTGTTCCTTTACATTGATCAGCATTGTTTCACTTCATTAAAATAAACATAAAAGTAGATCTAAAGAACTTAACAACCAGTGAAGCCATTCTAGCATTGCAGTAGTGACCACAGAGTGTAATATCTGCCCCTAAACCTAGATTGTTAACAAAGGCTTTTTTTTTGTACAGATATTTAGCAAACTACATTAAAAGCTTATCTAGGTATTATTAGGTGTTAAACTAAAATGTATTCAAGCAACGTCTGCCTACACAATCACAAACAGTAGTAATGCAGCCATTAGCTACACAACACAGTTAATTACAAGACTATTAAACATAATAATATGACATACAGAAACTCTTGTTTGGCTGTGCTTGTAGGAGATGTAGGAAAATCCTCCAGTCTACAGATGAAGATTGAAGAGAAAGCAAGAAAAACAAAAACAAAGCAAATAAAGAATAAACATTCATGCAAAATTAGTCAGTTAATTACCTGTAACCCACAATATATGACACTTCAAGATGTACTAAGCTGAAGGGTTTGGTTTTGTTAGGGTTTGTTGTTTGCTGCTGTTAAAGATTTATCACTTTTTTCCCTCCTTTCCTTCTGTACCCTCTCTATATGGGAGCTCAGTCAGATCATTATGTAAAACATGTGAAGAACCTCGGTCAACTTTAGAAACTCTACATGTCTGTCAGATTAGAACTTTAATTTATCCCTCTGAAACATGCTTATTGGAACCAATTTAGCTGGGGACACGAACAAAATTCTGTATGTTTTAAGTTCTCTTTAGCATCTTCCAAACTAAATAGGAATGAAGACAGCAACTCAATTCAGATTATTTAGCCCCTTTTCTAGAACATTAATATTCTAAACCCAGGTCACATACTGAGGGTTACCCAGCTATCCCTCAAACCATGTGAGTGTAAACCTACATTACAAAAAGTTGTGGCTCAGCTGTTGTTTTGCAACTCAGAAAGAAGTTCAGCTAGAAACAAAGAAATATAATGCATGTCTGTTTTGAGTTTGTGGACTTGGCAAAAAAAGCAACAATGGGGATGCTAAGCAAGTAACTCAAGACGATCATGTACAAAAGGTGATTATTCTCCAACCCCTGCCAAGTGGTGTCAATTATATAAAGGGTGGAGAATGGATATTAGAACTGTAAAAATAAAACAAAGAATCATGCGTCATGAAAGTTCAAAAAGATACCTATTAAAGAAAAAATATAGATCTTCAATGGGAATAATCAGCATCAGTAGGTTAAATACTCCTAAAAATCCTGTACGGTTTAGCAGAACCTATATGCTTCTAATTGCTTTTTGAAGCTTAAGAGAAACAATACACACAACATGATAAAAGTTTCTGTGCATGCACCACATGGAATAAAACCAGTGCAGAAAGCTCCAGCTGGGATCTGTTGCCTACAATTTTTCAGTTGGGTCACTTACCTGCTTACACTGTGCTCCTACGAGCAGTTCTGAACTTACTAATATCATACCAGAAAGGAACAGGAGTACTCCACCTAACTATGTCTAGGACTTGTGCAACTGGGTGTCCGAGACTGAAACCTACGAATACATTCACCATATTCCCTCTCAGCTTTCCCAGGCCTTTCACAGAAAAGCCTCTTGTCAACAGGCACATGCAATTAGCTTCACAAGTCAAATTCCAACAATGCAACAGCTGCATGGTTGCCACCACACTCTAAGACCTCACATATTATACTTAAAGATGTTATCATTAGTGCTTTCTCCACATTAAGCTACATACCTTTACTGTCACCCACCTGATACCACTTCTACACACTTTAAGGATTTTAAATTGCCAGGCTTCATACTTACTGGATATTTGGGGTAATTCCCTCCAGCAGGACAATATTGACACCTCCTATGTGAGCAGTGGCACATGTCTCAGTCATCTTTTGATGTAGTACATCTTTAAGAAAAAAAAAGATACTTAAGAATATTTCATTCAGTAAAACACTTCCAGGTACACCTACTGCTTTCAAAAATATAGTGACAGGAAGATAAGTGGAAAATTGCAGGTTTAGTAGTCACATTAAGTAATATCAAATTTAAATTGTGACAGGGAGAAAGATTTTAAAAATCAAAGGAGTAACTATATTCTACAAGATTCTTCTTCATGGCATTTTCTGAGAATCCTGCATCTTTTTCAAATCCTCCGGCATCCTAGTAATAGTTTTTAAAAGAATCTGTTGAATGTTAGTATACTGTCCACACACAGACATAATATTTACAGGTAAAACACATTATTACACATGCACATATACAGGCATTGGTGTAGTTAAGAATCATAGAATCATAGAATGTCTGGGCTGGAAGGGACCTCCAAAGCTCATCTAGTCCAACCCTCTGGCAATAGGCAGGGACATCTCAAACTAGATCAAACTACTCAAAGCTTCATCCAGCCTGATCTTGAATGTCCGCAGGGATGGGGCCTCCACCACCTGTCTGGGCAACCTATTCCAGTGAACTCTCACCCTCATACTGAAGAACTTTTTCCTAATGTCTAACCTAAATCTGCCCTTTTCTAGCTTAAAGCCATTGCCCCTTGTCCTGTGACTACACACACACACATAAACATGCAACTGAATTCAATTAGAATTCTGCCACTGAATTCAGTCAGAGAGTATATTTTAGCTTATCCCACCTTTCATCTTCTCTTTGAGGGTGAAGCTTCCATGGATTCTCTTCAGCTCCGACTCCATGGTGAGCCCGCCGATGTCTGCCTCCAGGTGGGTTCTGTTCACCATGCCTATCCCGAAGACGATGAGCGTGACGTGCTGGGGCTCCGAGCTCACCAGGCTGCGCTTCCGCTGCGCCTCCCGCCCGTTCTCCTGCTCGTTCTCAAACACCACCCGACAGGCAGCTTCCGTTGGGCTTCGAACACCTACAAGGGTCCAAAGGAGTGACTTGAGAATACCCTAGAAGAAATCTGACTTACGTTTGTATTTGAAACCAAAGATCACATGTCTTGCACATCAAGCAAAGTCTTCAGGCAAGTTATCTGCGCCTCACATACTCCACTCTAATAATATTGCAACTGAACCAAATCCAACACACAACGGGGACAAACAGTGAGTGTTGTGACTTCATTATTATTCATAGATATACTCTTATGCACATTGTATATTCAGAATTATGTGGTTTTATTATTATACAATGAAAATGCTCTGACAGTTTCTAATTGCCCTGTTTCTTTTTTTATCATTTTACAGCCAAAGGTTCTTGTAATTTAGTTTTGAAGAAGCAAGTTTTCCTTTCCAACATTGACAGCATAAGAACAATTGAAGAAAACTCACATTTTGTGCAGATAGCATAGCTGTGGATATAATGTTCTGCACATGAAAGATACTACCCTCTGTTTAACAGAACCTCTTAACACTTTCTCAGTTTTTCATTTGTTAAAAGATGCCCAGAGAAACTATGCCTAACTAGTAACTATACGATCCTCTGCATACTTGCAGCAACCTGAGTTCACCAACAAAAATGATGATAATAAGTCAGCTCTCAAAGTTACTCTGCTGTGCTACAAGACATTGGAAATAGAGAGGAACAGTCACCTCAGGCCTCCAAGCTTTGGTTGAAATTATGGCCCAGACATCTGTAATCTTTGCTGGACTTTATCAAAATCAGTATTTCACCTTTTCTTCTCTCAACCCTAGGTTCATGGACTACTTCTTTACTTAGCTATTCCCAAGGAACAAATTATCTCTGTATGTGCTTACACATTTTTTCAGAATGATAATATACAGCATTTCCATTAGCTGCTTGAAAACAAACAGGCACCTAGGGAGGAACAAACTCAATCCACTCCCTATAAAACTAATGAGAAAAGTTAACCTTTCAACACCCAGCACAAATCCAGATTAAGAGTACTACACAGAATATCAAGGGACTGAATTTAAAACCCATCAATCAACACACACTTGACCAAGTCTAGGATTGAAAGAACCAAAGCACACTATAAAGCCAGAAAAAGAATTCTTTTCTTTTGTACACCATCTTGGGGAACTAATTACAAGCTCCCCTCCATCCTCACCTTTTGCACCTCTGTTCCAAGTTAGAAAGTGTGAGCAACTTTCCAAAACTGGCTTATGACCAAGCTTTAGAAGAGCACCCTTGAGCAAAAGCACACACTATCAATTATTTGAGAAGTAATTTACCTGTTGGCCCAAAAGTTTCAGAAGACTTCTCTAAAATCCCGGTTGGATCAGAAATGAGTGAATAGAAGTTCAAGAGTTTATACATATTTTGCCAGCACTCAGCAGAAGGTTCGCTCTGCTCTGACACAGTAATAGAGTCAGAGTCATCCATGTGAATAGTCATGTGGTCAACTACATCTTTTGAACCTTTCCTGGACACTTTAGAAGTCCTTCTTTCTGACCTCCCCAATGAGTTCTTGTTTCGAGGCTCTTTTTTATTGTTCTCATTGCTTGCTCTTTTGCTCTTCGTGTTGTTGACCCTGCTGCCTCCATTCAGACTTCCCCGGGAGCTGCGGCTGAAGTCCGAGGAGCGGAAGTCGCGGTGTTTGCGGGTTTTGAAAGTGGGCGTTGGAGAGGCCGATCCAGCCGTGTACCTGCTCAGCTTGATGTCCGTCTGCGTGGCTTTGATGTCATCAATCATGGTACTGAACTGATGAATGAGGCGAACCAGGGCCATGTCCACGTGCTGGCTTATGGACTGGCAGGAAATAGTAAAGTTACAGTGGAAAGTATTATAGTAGCGTTTATTCAAGTCATGAAAAGAGAGGGCATTGGTGGAGTTATGAGGCGTGCACATGGACTTCTCCATCACGACAGCACTAATACTGAATGTTTCTAACATCAAAGCTGGTTTGAATTCAAGAGGAGGAAGATTGACAGCTCCTTGCCTAAGGGAAAAAAAAGTACAAGTTAATCCTTTGCTTCTTTTTATGGGAGTCATATTTTTTTACACAGTGCTACATCTCATTTACTGAATCCAACCTTTTATTTCTCTTAGGATATCTATCACCTTCTTACCAGAGTTCTCAAAGTACAAAATGAACCCTTATGCTTTCATACTGTGCACTACTAACACAGTAATCATTCAGGGCTACGCAAACTTAGTTTGGCCTGCAGTCTTTCCACCACAATCTAACACTTTGTTCAAAATAAGCAAAGGGCCGGGTGAAGATTCAGCATTTACACTGAAAGTAACAATCTGATTTACAGGACAAATTGCAAAACAGCATTTAAGAGTCTATCCAATTTCCCACCAGCTCTCTCTTCTCCAGTCTCCAGTCTTCAGAAGTAGCCGAGATTCAAATACTTAAAATTTCCAAACCTTGCCACATGGAAGATCAAAAAAATAATAAAATATTGTAACAGGAAGACAAACCAGAAAAGATGAAAAGAATAAAGGACTGTTGCTAATTCTACGGAAGTGCTTTGGAATTCTCTGTCCTCAAATGAAAAGTCTGACTCCTATTCTTTATCCAATATACATATTCTCAAATAGCTCACAACGTACCTTCGAGCTCGCTTGCCTTTTCTTTCCTTGGCTGTATCTGAATCAACAATATCTGCTCTGAGGCAGTCCAAAGTTCCTGAGAAGGAAAGGTACTCTCCAAAGTACATTCTGTAGCAGAGAGGCATTGCATCCTGAGATTGAATTCCCGTGTAACTTAGAAGAGGTTTGAAAACAACCTACAAAACAAAACCCAGCAATTTACTTCTCATTGTCTAGGTTATTCCTATTCTTGCTCTATCATTTGTTGATCTACAATATTTACAATTTCATTTTTAAGCTTTACTGACAGTTCTGTAACACAGAAAGAAGGGGGATAAAAAAGAGAAACTTTATAGACTTTTTGAGTAAAAAGATTGACTACACGGCAAGCTAACATTGAATGCTTAGCATGGTGAGCAAGGTTTCTGCATATTCCCCTCAGGAAAAAGCCCTCTGGAGAACTAGGTTCATATTGGAAATGCTTCAATATGCTATTTGAAGTCATAAAAAAATACCCTACTAATAACCATTCATAAAATTTGTTATAGGACATCTCAGAGGTTTCTTGAGCCTTTCATATTTGCATAGGAATGCCTAAGAAACACATACAAAAAGAGGATAACATTTTCATTGTTGTAAAAATATATTTTTTTTAAAGTATTAACTAGTTTTTTTGGCATGGAACTCCAAAATACATTAGTAACCACACCTACCTGTGCATCTGCTAGCTGGACAGCAGGAAACCCCTGATTACCCTCTTCCACACCTGCAATGTCATCCTGACTGGTGCTGTGCTGGGAGTGTGTGCCATCTAGGGTGTTCTGGTCACTAGACAGAACTGTGTTGAAGTCTGAGGCAGAGGGTATAGTAGGAAGATTGGGTGCCACACCTGAAAAATAAATACTCATGGAACACTAACACCACAGCAAATTTTAGCACCACCAACTCTATTGATTCAGCAAGGTGAGTTATAAAGAAACACGTGCCATACAAATAGGGAGGCAGAGCCCTAGTTGGGTCTGCAACCTCACAAAAGTGGCATTTGGGATAAGGAAACAGTATGATATTGCCAAAACAGGTAAGGGAGACAGTCCAACTGGTACCTGGAAAGCACAGACATCTTTCTTTCTGTCCTACTTTCCAAGACCTTTTGTCTGTATTGCATTCTGTAGGGTACCTAGCTCCTGTTTAAACAGAAATACTTTAGAAGCTGAGTAGCTTATAACAAAAACAACAAAAGATTATCCACAGCTGCAGAAGCTTGCTTGTAGCTTTCAATGTGCTATAAGCTTCTGGGGTTTATTAGTCCCAATGCAGGATCCACTAATCAAATCTCTCTAGATTAGTCTCCAGCCAAATATGTTCTTCATAAAAATGACTATGGACAGCCACTTCCCTGCAGCTGCTCTAGCAACGAGCAACCAGACCTGCGGCACAAGGGCAGTTCAGCAACATGTGCAGCAAGATGTTTTGTAGGATCAGACTATTTGTTCAATATTAAAAACAAATCAAAACAGTTTATTATTGCCTGAGATTAATATATTGTTGTTGAAAGGCTGTTAATAGAAGAAACATTCAAACTTAGTGTTAGTGAAAAAGAAAATTAAGATACACACATTTGAGGATTATGAACAATGACAGGCTTACAAGAATAATAAATAAGCTGCAGTCAGTTGTTACGTCTGTTTCTTCAATACAATTAAGACTTTAGGTAACATGTATTTTCTTTTCTCCATTCCCTTACACCAGTTGATCACTTCCCAACCCTGAACGTGGTTACTCTCAAAATAGCTCTTTATGTTTAACCTCAAAATTGAGCTGTGGAAGAGCAAGGATTCCAGTCTAGAAAATCTTTATTATAAAACCAAAACAAATTAGATCAAATATAGCTAACAAGTACAAGGACCTGTGCAACTAAGGATGATTTCATGGCTTAGCTTTTGGCAGCTACCCGTGTTTTGGAAGTTACATTTACAGTTCCAAATGCAAGAAAAAGATAGATTTTTTGGAGGCAGGGCGAGGGAAATAAAAACAACAGTTTTACTTAAAACACATTTGTTCATTCTCCCATTTGCTGAGAAGTCCAACAGGTAGTTATTTACATCTGTTAAACTAAAATCACTAGCTCGGTTACTTTCAGAAAGACTGTGGTAAATACAGAAACAATCAACAGAGAATCATCTCTTAAACTCAGCTGTAATTAGCAATACCTGTTGGAAGACTATTGTGTCCAGATTTGGTGGCTGGACTTTCTTGTACTACACTTCCTCTGTTGCCCACAGCATTTGACATCCAGTTGTAGAAACTCACAGAAGATGGTTCAGACAGCAAAGGATGTTCAGATAACATGTCTGTGGCCACAGTATTCCCTATGCAGACAAATCAGAAGCTTTAGCATTTGTTGTATCCAAGTCAGCAAAGCCCAGAAACACAGCATACTTCTACTGACGACACCTATTTACTACCAAAGTCAGCCAAATCCTCCAAGTTTATTCCAGTAAATTATGCACCAAGCAACACTACAGATAGCTACCACAGACATCACACTATGACACTAATGGGTGTTGCACTACAAGTGTCTTTGCATTTGTTCATCTGTACTGTTAGAGGAAAGGAGTCATTATGAAACAAAAAATACCTTTTCTTCTGAATAATATTTCATTCCCTGACAGTAAAAGGAGAGAAGTTTTAGAGAAAATGCAGTATCAAACTTATCTGTTTTTCTTCATATAAATTATAACAACGTACTCTGAACAATAATACAGGACATAAAAATGTCAATGTACGTATGTCAAGTTTCTACAAAACACATTTGTTCAAATGACCATTAGTAAGAATCTGCAAATTATTGTACAGAAATTAAGGTACTGGAACATTAGTTCACTTTTTGAGCTACTTATAAGGTCAAGAAAAAATGATAAATACAGAATGATCACTTAATTTCCTTAATTCATTCAAAAAGACTCACTTAAGTAATTATTTATTATACTAAAAAACATAAGTAAGGCTAAAAGGAAAGTATTTATTTTGTTAGTTGCCATTTTTTTCCCAACCTGATGTACTTGCTGTTTGCTTCTAGGAAATGGTATGGTGCAGTGATGTCTGGGAACTGCTATTAAAAACTGTGATATTTATTTGTTGAGAGAGAAGGGAGAAGTGGAAGCTTAAACAGAAATAATAACTGATAGTGAAAAGACAGCACCTTTTCTAAGTCATTAAGATAAAAACAACCCTCCCTTCCCCTTCTTTTAGCTTACTTATGCTACATCATACCTGTTCTTGTTAAAGAACTGCTTTTAACTGCAGTTGTGCTTCTCTGTGGAGTCCCTTCCAGGAGATTATGCAGGCTAGGAAAACTCCCAGTGAGATAGCTGAGCAGACTCTCCTTCCGTGGGCTTTCTTTGACGGCCGTTCCAGAGCGGCCCACGTGCACTGGGGAGTCTGTGGCTGTGTCTCCACTAGTGTAACTCAGGGAATGATAGGGGTGGATACCCTTTGGAGAAAACAAACAAACTCATGAAGCACCACGGAAACTGCAGAAAGGAAGTGACATTGCATCTGAATAGGAGATCAGACAACAACTACAGAATTCTCATTTCTCCAAGCTTTTGGACAAGTAGAGCTTCATCTGGGGCAGGTTATGCACCATACAGGTATTGTGCATAAAGGTGATCTTGAATTCTCAAGTATTAAAATAATTTTTTGTGTAAAAACAGTTTAAAAAGCCAAACAAGTAACATATGGAACTGCAGATGTGTAGAATTCACCTAAAGCAAGTTTACAGAAGGAACAGTGCATACCACTGAATATAAGCCTCATTTGTACCTGGTCTTCATCTGAAGACCTAGTCCCTTCCATCCCTAGCACAACACTAAGTGCAGCCTCTGGGGAAGCTGAGAAGCAGAAGCTGGGGACTTCTGGCACCAAGGGGAAGGCACCTGGTCCACCTATAAGCTTAAAGCAATTAAACAGGTTCTCTGCCCTCACAACTTAAGAAAAGCCAGATGTGCTTTCAAGCAAAGCATCTGTGCCATTTAGCCCCAAGCCATGCAAGTCCAATGTCCTTGTCAATCTTATATTTTGTGTAATGATACTTAAATCCTCATTTCTGCTTCCATAAAAAGATGAAAAGGCCTAGGAGTTAGTGCACATCCTTAAATGATGCACATATATAATGTTTTTCAGCAGGGCTCTGCAGTTAATCGACAAGAAGAACAATAAAGATGTAGAGCAGAGGCCAACAGATCAAGCACCACTTTTATAAGGTAAGGAGCACACCTTTCATGTGTTTAGTTATTTACAGTTATTCTTCAGACAAGTATTTATTCCTCTGTGGCCTACAGAATGGCTTCTGAACAGGGCAGCTCCAAACCACTTGGCCCTTGTGCATGGTGCTAGGAACTCACCTTTATTTTCAGAACAGAATCACTGTGGGTGTGAGTCTTGGATAATTTCCTCATGATCTCAGCACCAGTTACAGGCCCAGAGGATCCACCAGCAGGCGGAGGGCGATTAGCTGTTCCTTCCAAGAGCATTGTATGCTCACTGACAGTAGCTGGAACCAAGCAAACAGGTTTTCTCCTTTGTATATATACAGGGAACCAAAATTATCTACTATTAGGTACATTTATTTACAAGAAGTCATGAACTTCCAAATTTTTACACACAAGTACACACAGCTGTCCAGAGAATTTTAACACAAATAAGGAAACCTCACACAGGCCTACTGGATTTTGTTTAATAATCCAAGGACAAATATTTTTGTCCTTCTAATGTCATACAACTGTTGCTCTATGCTACAGATCCAAAAGAAAGTTGTCAAATTTCACTTTCTTTTGCTGCCTCTGGCATGGTTGATCATTTTTTGAATCAAGAGGCTTACATTTGCATGAATTACATCTATAAGTAAATGTATACAAGGCAGCAAAATTGCCACTTCCAAAATCCTTGGTGAAAAATAGCATAATATACACATGGGAAAACAAAAATAAAAATAAAAATAAAATCCTTCACTGGGTTCTAATACTCTGTTTCTGCTCAACCAAAGCAGAGAGTGCAAAAATTCCCATCATACTGTATGATTACCTACAAATTTCACACAGAAAGATCTTTGTTTTTTCTCTTTTTCTGCTGATAACTGCTGCTGGACTTTTAACTTAAAAGTAAATTTTAAAAAATCAGGAGGAAAATCAGTTTTGCCTCCATGCTATGTAATTGTCACTTCCAAAAAGAAGAACATAAATATTTTATTACTGAGAATAGTAGCACTGTACATAGGTGCTGCAAACACAAATAACTAAGGCCACTCAAGACAGAAGAAAGGAGTGCTACAACAACATGTACTTATTTACAGCCTTCCTTTCTGTGGTTTAAACAGTGAAAAGGGGGGGGGGAAAATCTCATTTATTTTTTGTGAAGACAAGGTAGGTTTTATAGAATTGCATGTTACAATTCTTAATTAAGGTCAGAAGCTGCACAACAAAATCCTAATTCCAAGCTAACGAATAATTTTATAATATTCATATATGTGTATAGTAATAATCTATTTTGTGCAGTAAATAAGACAAAGCGTGTGAAAAGTCTTCTATTTTGTTTTTCCCTGAACAAGTTATCATTATCATAATACCACTATTATGATAGTCAGCCAGCAGTTTCAAGATGAAGTCCAGTCTAAAAAAGAATATAATGTATCCAAGCATTAAAATGAAAGAACATACAAATGCCCCGAGAGGAGCTACTGGTCCTTATGAACTTTTATGGGGACAGAAGAACATGAAAATACCTGCATCAAACTCAAACTCTGCTCCATCAGCACTCGTGTCACTCTGAAGAGCCCCTCCGTTGTCTAATCCATCCTCATGCTCGTGGCAGGCATTTGGCTGCAGTTTCACTGGCTGAGCTGGTCTGTGTAAACTGACTCCTTTAAAGGCTGGGGTCACCACAATGAACTTCATCCATTGCCTTGCTAAGGCAACTAGGCCTTTCTTTAAGGTTACTAAGGCAGGAAGGCCGTCACTCTTAAGAAAAAAAATTAAAATAATTTTAATTTTTTAAAAATTGAAAGAAACGTAAAATGCCCATCACAACATTTTGAAGCAAACTGGGGAAGGAAAAAAGTCACAACACCCTTGAATCTTTCTGCTCAAGAGGGTTATAACAGAGACATGCTGGCAGCCCACAGTGTCCACACAGAAATAGGAAGCCATAGTGCTAACAGATAAAAATTAGAACTTCATGGAATAGAATAAATGCACTCATCAACATGAGCTGAGGATCTAGCCAAAAGGGGCAAAAAATAAACAGCAGCAAACAGGCTTATTAAATATGAAATTAAAAGTACTTAAGTAATGATAAGACTCTGAACTATGGACTGAAAGTTGTAACAGCACTAGATCAACCGTGGAAATGAAATTAAAAAGATGGAGATTTTTCCCATTCTTGGTAAGGACTTGTTTAAAAAGAAATTTGAGGAAAGGAATAGGGATTGTTTTGATTACATCACTCTGTGCTAAAGAAAAAGATGTTGCTAATTTTGACCACAAATCAAGCAATGCTATTTCTGCCAGAAACTGTGCTATTTCTGATTACTTGGCTCTCAGCTGAGTATGTTGGAAAACAGTGTTTAAATCTGACAGCCGTGGAATTGGATTATGAAAATGACATAAAAATCAGGAACAAACACTCCTCCTTATGCCTAATCTGTTTGTTCAAACAATCATTTACCACTATGATCCAGACATTTACATCCGAAAGCCACCAAGAAAAAGATTAGATTCTTAAGACTTAAAGTTTCTAGAGTTCCAGGTCTTTTCTTCCACTGTCTGCATTATTTAAGTGTTTCTAAAAGACATGAAAACTAGTCCCAAGGAGATAATTTGGAATAAGCTTATCAGTGCATGCAGTTGCCTTGATAGTTGAGATTTATTAAATTTTAAGACTACACATGCAAATTTTTACTACTTTGCTGTTATCTTTCAGAAAAATTAAAACTGATAAAAAAGCCATTAAGAATTTTCAAGACATGCCTTTTTGGTTTATGACTTCTCATGTATTTACTAACAAAACAGCTAGGTAAAAATTATGCATACACACAAGCCACAACAAAAACAGTAGATCTGAAAAAAAAAAAAAATTAAATGAGTGAAACCATATCAATGTAAGGATATATATGAGTTTGGGTTATATTTTCTTGCTTGTTAACTTTCCCTAAATTGTTACCTAATTTAAGGCATTAAAACTGTTACATCTGAAACTAACACTCTGTATTGTTGCCATTTTTACAACGTAACTCACCATGGTGGCATCCTCAATAATGGAGTAATTTGCTTGATGAAGGTAATGGTGCAATATATTACACAGTAAACAGGAAGGATTTTCTTGCAAGAAACGAGCCACTTTGGTAAGTCTGTTGTACTTGCTTCGCAGGGGGAAGTGCACACTTTTATTCTAGATTAAAATGTAACAATTTTTCACATATGAACATGCTTGCAAACAGACCACGTGCACAAACTACAATATTTCACCTATGGTATCACAAACTCCTAACCCCACTTTGAACTTGTGCAACAAAGATTTGCCACATGGATACATACCTTATTTTAAACAGAACATGTGAAAAGTCAGATGTGATGCTTATTTATTCTACATATGAAGTAATAAAACAGAAGGCTGTATTCAAATTGCAGATTTTGTAATTCAATTTCTGGACTAACAGACATAGATGCATAGCTAGAGGAGATTTTCAAAGAGAATGTTTATTCCTAAAGAAAAAACAGTCACTTCTCTAATCCGATTTCATGCTAGAAAAAGGGTAGGGAACGAAATAGGAAGGGAGATTACAATACAAGACTGCTGCAAAGGATAATTTTTGAGCACAGCAGAAAACTAGCTTGACACTAAGCTCATTGATCTTACAATGCAAGATCGGGTCTCAACAATGAGCATCACCTCAAGACCTTCCCACTAGATGGTGCTAAGTAAACAAACAGCAGAAAACTGCCGACAGACACACCAGAGAGCTCCTTAGCAAAGCACATTACCACCCCATTTGTCATAAAAGCTCTATCAACCCTAGTTTCAAAAAAAAAAAAAGTCTGTTTTGTGTTTCATGCGTGAATGTTTCATCCTCACTACCTTGTCCTCCCTTCCTCTAACAAGCAGGTGTAATAAACACGATTCAACACGTTGCAGGAGGGCAGAAATTCACATTTTCTCCCAAAAAATAACCTGAATATTTCATACTTTCATATTTCATAAAATATACCAGATGCTATAACCATATTTACTATGCCCTTTCAAAAGACAGAATCTGCAATTACTTTACCTTGAGATATACTCCTGTAAGAAGCACAAAACTTCCTCACTAGTAGCAGCTAAATTTTTTCCACTGAAATTTTCCACTTCCAAAAAGCACAGTGCATGTCTATGACTAGTTCTAGCAGTACAGGCTCACAAGAGGTGCTATAAGTTTGTCACTGAAAATATCCAGAATTCCAAACAAACCCATATTACACTGCTTGGCTCTGATATGCCTGTTGATTTTATAAAGGTGATTTACCTCTAAAGCTTCTGTCATAATGCAACCCATAACAGCACAAATCCTCAGGGTTCCTTCAGTTTCTAGTTTATTTAGTGATGATTTCACTTGATCAATGGGAACAAGCCAAGCACCAACTGCTGGAGTTGCAGTACTCAGGAGGTTCAGCTGCCTATTGAGAAAAATAAAAAGAATTAGGTATTCATGTTCAGCAGCAGCAATTAGTAAGATTTTCCAATGTTATTATGAATGATGTTCAGAT
Organism: Merops nubicus; assembly: GCF_000691845.1. Classification (NCBI taxonomy): domain Eukaryota; kingdom Metazoa; phylum Chordata; class Aves; order Coraciiformes; family Meropidae; genus Merops; species Merops nubicus. Next base: position 55,662 of record NW_008590692.1, read on the forward strand.
AGGTGGAATACGAGAGAACAACATTAAAAAGTAACAAACACAGACTTATTGCCCATTAAATTAAAACTGGCAACAAGTACCTAAGGCAGGTTTTATTTTACCTGGCTACAGCCTCATGATCCCATCCACTCTTGCTACCACTACTCCCCCTCCCTTTCCCATTTGTATTCCCTGCTGAAAGCATACAGCTTGAAATTCTCATCACTGACTGAGTCCCACATTAACTGTTACACAGTACATCATGAAGAACATGTACTGAAGGGCTGGGGCAAGAATATTAGAAAATCCACAAAGAGTACTTTGTAATTTATAGCTCTGTACTGAGCTTAAATTACTGACAGATAGGAAACTCAGATTTATCGTGAACTTTATCCTGCAATGGCAGTAAGATCATGGGTCAAGCACCAGGCTGAATACCAAAATCGTGGCATGGTTCTCTTAGCTAGCAGCTCTCCTACTCGAATTTTTTTTTCCTCTGCCTTTTTCCTTCACACATTTCAGTTCCACCAGAAATTTTTTGTTGTGTTATTTTTTTTTAATATTTCTTTTCTTCTTTTAATCACATGCAACTATAACTTTTCTAGCAACACTTCCATATGAATGGCAATAATAAAAATTTGAAGCAAGAGTTACTGCACCATATGCAAACTCCAAAGTTTACATTTCCAGATAAGCTTCCAAATTTAGTGGAATCACACTGAGAATCTACCAAATACAAATGTAATTCAACAAAGCAGAGTTGTCATTTTCTTTCTTTCAAATCAGGTAAAACTATACCTTGAAAATACATGAGCTGGAGAGCGTACATTGGTAGGGGCTGCAAAACTAAACCAAATCTCTTTGATTGTTAACTTCATGCTGCAAGAGTCAGGGGGAGGAGGCATCAAAGGTATGTCTTTTTTTAGATCATCAGATTCAACCCCTTCATCCTTAAAGAAAAGGAAACACAAAGGCAAAAATGAAATTGTTTTCCAATGTGATTACACGGAAAGGCACTAACATAGCATACCCTTCACTGCTCCCAGGAAATAGTTTCATAGGCACTTAGGCAAAGAGAAATAAACTAATGCTGTCCACCAACTCTCCCAAAACAATACCAAGAGACCTTGCAGAAAGCTGAAAGTTTAGTTCGCTAAGTAGACAGTATGAATGCAGGTGGCACAAGACATCTGTTAAATTGTCCATTTTTTAATTATGAATGTTAATCACTAAAAAAAAAAAAACAAACAAACGCTCCAAGACGAATCATTTCTACCTAGTAAGTACATACCTGCTCATCTGAAACTGAATTTCCATTAATGTCTGAAGAGGGACTTATTCGATCACAAGGAAGGTTATCATCAGACACATCAGTATTGTAACCACTGCCAGTTGGAGAATCTGAAGAGTTATTTGATGCAAGCAATCCACCTCTTTCTGTGTCTCTCGATTTACCCATGACTCCAAACGTGTTATACAACACTGCTCCAGACTGTCTGCCTCCTATAGAAGCACACATACCAAGACTGAAAATTTTTGTCATACATAAACATCTGTAAATTATTTTCGTAGAGAAGATTTGCACTTAGGAGGAGAAGCTTATTATTTTGGTTAAGTCAGATTCATTAACCTTTTACATCAGAATTTATTATTACAATTCTTACACAAAACTTTAACAGCTGGTTGTAAAACTCCTGACAGTCCATTCCAAGTAGAGGAAGATTACTTACATGAAGACTGTTTTTAAACACTACTCCCTGAAAAGAATAAGCTGGATGATAAAATATATACTAGTTTTATTTTTTACATACATACTAGGGGTTTTTTTTAAGCTGGCTTTCCTCTCCCAAAGCAAAACTCTGGCCCCATATGCAGACATTTACCATGGGTGCAATTGCAAAGTCAGGATTTAAGTGATCTGTGCAAGTAGCAATTTCTACTTTCACTTCAAGTTCAGAAACTGCTGAAATCAATCTATACAGATTTATTTCATACACTACTATAAATGTTATGGATTACTATAAGTTCCTTTACTGTATAATCTACTATGCGATCTGCAATCTATGTGATATGTTAATTTATTTACAACAGATGTGTAGTGTTTAGTATCACCTATATCAGTAGTTTCTAACCAAATAACTGCTACATTATTTGAATTGTTACCAGTTTCATAAACCAAAATAATCTAAAGCCTATGTAAACTTTACCTTTAATAGTTAAATTTTCAATTCCACACTCAAACATTATCCAACCCCATTTCTCTTGACTAGGGCCAATTCGAGTTACATCTGGAACAGCTTGTTGATCTGTTTCATCCACAAAAGCAAATTCATCCAACTCTTCCAGAGTAAAAAGAACTTTTGATTTCCCAAACGGAATAGCTGTTATTGCACAAGTTCCAATATCTGTCAAAACAAACGTATTTACCACCTTGTTACAAAATGGAAAACAACTTTACATCTTCGAATAGATCTCTGATATTTGCAGTGTTTGGCAGTGTTGTCCCTTTCGTATTCCTCAAACAGGAAGGGGTGGGGGCCAAAAAAAAGGAAAAAATAGATAAAACTGAAGCATGAGCAAGAAAAAAAGCATAGAAAGAGGAAGAAAACCATTGCTCCTAGTATGTTAACATTGGTGAGGTAATTTTTAAGTTTGGAAAAAACAAGGACTGAGCAATAAAATCAAAGCTTTGAGACATTCCCAATCCTAGCACATCTGCCTTCTTCGTCTTTTTGTAGAGCCATGGTTCCAAAGACAGGTACAAAATAAACCTCTCCTAATAAGTATGTAAGATTCAATATCAACAAATGACAGTGAGATATTGACAGTGCTCCTGGATAAAGTTTTAGTAGAAACACATTTGGTATTAACTATAGCATACTTGAAGAGTGTGTATAAATAAGTTCTAATTTTAATTCAAAGACTGCTGCTTTGTTGGAAACATGTCTACGTCTGTGCTGGAAGGATATAAAGCACTAAGTCTCACTGATTCCTAAGAACATACAGACTCAAGGGGTTTTTAATTCATTATGGTCTTTGCTGTCTAACATCCAGGAGGGTAACCATGCCACCCAGATTTCTTTGATGTTAGGATGTAGCTTAAATATAAATCCTTTCCTCTAGTGACATTTCTCAAGGAACTTTTTAAGTAATTTTATGTCTACAGCCTATTAACTCACACACAGAGATAAATGCCAAATATCTGAGGAAAAGAACTGCACCTAGTCAATTTATATCCCTTCCAGTTCTCACTCCCTGCTCCCAACTTAGAACTGCAAGCACTTTTGAAATATATGTGAAATGACTCGATCCCTAGAAGGACATTTCTCAATTCTTTTAAATAGAGGATAATGAGTTTTCATGGTTAGAATTCAAAAATTATTTGGCCTTCTTGAACATGGCAGCATACCTAACACAGGACACTACTGCTCTGCTCAAAACTAACTAAAAATGGAGTTAACCATTTAAATGTTCTTTTACTGTTTTTGTTTTCCACCAATTTGATTTGCTCACTCATCTTTGCACCCTGGGTTTTTGGTTTTGGTTTTTTTTTGTGTGTGTGTGGTTTTTAATCATGCTTGCTTAACAGAGCACTTCCTCATATCACAAAGGTTCCTATTCTCTGTGGGAGAGAGTAAAGCACGGCACTAACTGGTATAGATTCCATCAAAATTGAATCAGTTTTGTAAAAAAAGCTGCTTCTACTTTTGGTCATCTTTTCCAGGTTAGCTTTTCCAGGATCAGGAGTTATGAATTTAACTCATACACTCTTGAAGGAATTTCCTTAACACAGACAGCAAGGAAGACAATTGGCTAAATCTCATTTTCAGTTTTATGGTTGTTATAGTTAATCTACAGCTTATCATGTGGAAACTGTCAGTACAACAAGTACATTATACCTATCCTGAAATTTTTACAAAGCAGTAAGAGAGCAAATAAGCTTAATTCATTCCCTGCATCAGGTGACAAAAACTGGTAGCTGGAACGAGATCAACTGGGAGAGGAAGGGAGCCCAGGCCTGAAATCTTACCAGGGCATGTCAGTACTCACAGTACAACCCATCTGCAACACAGAATCTGCTTAGAAATTTAGCATGATAGTTTTCACTGTGCCTACACTTAAAAGTAGCACTTTAGTTGAGTAACAGAAAATAATTCAGAGTGACTACCCTAAACTTCTTTTTAGTATTGCAAAATCTCCAAGTTCAAGTGTCTTCTTATCTGTGTTGATAAAAAAAAAAACCACTACCAAACTACATGATCAAGGCCAACTTTAAACCACTTGCTTCAATGAAAACAGATACTCCCACAACGGGGAAAAAAAGCTTACCTGTTGTATCAAGGCCTCTAAGTTGTCCATGGACACGATGGATGTTCAATTTAGCAGCAATTTCTTTTCCTTTTTCTGCTCCAGCATTGGATCTCAGTGAGCCAGAAGACTGAGGCTGCATTTTATTGGTCTGGATGTAACGATCGAACGTGACAGAATTCCTCCCAGTTTCTGCATTGTTTGAAGTCTCCTCAACTACACCCCTTTCAATAGAAGGGATAAAAATCCCAATTAAATATGTTGAACCAAGACTTTCTTAATTTGATTATTTCTGTATAAAGTTATAAGTGACATTGACAGAGCAGTGTCAAAAGGAATTCCCTGAAAGGCAGTTGATACAGACGCTTTGGTGGGAAAATACTGAAAACCTGAATTTTTTAACTCACATGACACAAAGATTTAAAATTAAAATTCCAAAATTATTCCTGAAGGCTTCCTCGACTTCCTAAAGAAACTGCAATTCTAATTAGGTAATAGATGGTAACTTATAAAACACAGAAGACATTTTATTGCTTAACTCACTTATGACAACTTCTTCAAATACTCTTCAGAACTGCAAAGAAATGGCATCACTGTAAGTCTTCTGACTAACTTAACAAGAAAGAGCCAGAAACAGTGATATTTATTATTCTTACCTGTTCATACGAACTTGTGTAGCAATTCTGTCAAAACACAAAGCTACTAATGAAACATGAGTCACAGTTTTGCCAGAAGAAACCCCCGGGGATTCATCAACTGATGCTTGTAGTAAACACAAGTTCACCTGTACATAAATTCCCCCAAAGAGTAAAGACAGTTAGAAAAACATGTTAAAATAAGTATACATCATTCATTTCTGAATACAATCCTCTCTTATACTCCCCAGTAAAATGAAGAAGATAAAACCATCACATCTAAAAGATGTAAAAACATAATTTAAAGATGGCAGTCGGTTATCCCTACGCTGGCTGTTATTTAACTTGCACACCTACCATAATAAAACTGATCACCCTAAAACAGTCTATCCTTTTCAAAACGTTAGTTACCCAGCACAAACACACACCTTGAGCTTTTGGGGAACTACCAGGGATGCAAAATAAGGACGCATTCTGACCCATGAGTCTACTAAGAAGCTAAACAAAAAGTTGTTACCTTTGGTACAGTAACATTGGCCTGAAGACCTTTAATTGTCACATTGTCTTTGTCTTGTTTAAGTGAGAGATTGGTCTGTGTTGGTCCTTGGTTTGTTCCTGTGGTGGTAGTGTCTATTTTTGTTCCTCTAATATCCTGCTTCGAAGATAACTTGGAGGAGGAAATAAAAATAATTTACTCTCACTGAAACTCAGAGCTGCTAAGCTAAAGAGTAACAGGACAGTTTATTAGCACTGAAACTGCAAGAGATTCTGACTTCATTTAAAGCACAATACCATGATTTCTAGAGTCAGGAACGTAGCACTTACAGATGTGGTAGGTCTAGATCCATAAGGGAAGCAATACTAATCTGCAATAAACTTTCTAATGACCACATTTCAACTGAAAGTTTGAGTTCTACATATGTAAGGTATACAGAAAAACCTACAAAGAAGTAAATGACTGATGTCCATTACTACTGTGAAGTCTAAGAAATCACAGAATATACATATGGTTATTAACTTGGACAGAAAGAACTCCTAATTCTGTAGAACTACCATACAATTCTTCTTAAGCTAAATTATTTTTTTAAGGTATCAGATGAACTGCAAAAAAACCCACATGCACTTTCACAGTTTGGTTTGAACTTTACTCTTAAAGAGGTCACCTCCCTAACTACTATAAAATAATAAATTATGGATTTCTGATATCAATATAATGCATAAGAATATCAGTTATAGGAATTTCTAAGAATAGGATGTATGATCTCATGCAAATTACTGTAGCTACTGACTAGACCCTCCAAATCTGAAAAATCTTCCAACCTGTAAGAGACTTCTGGTCACAGAAAGACAGTATATTCCAGTGGATTATAAAAATGGATGCACATTTCGCTGAAGATTAAGATAAATATGTATTCCAAGTTAATGCAGCATTTAGCTATTGTATCTCAAAACACTGAATTAAAACTTTTTCTGTGTAAAATATATAAAACAATATTCTTTCAAATCTTTGTGCATTTTTCTTGTTCCCTTTCTTACATTTTCTGAGAAGCTTGTTTTGCTGTTCTGCACAGCATCTCGAAGGACTTTACAGTGCAGGTCATCAACAATTGCTGCTGGGTGTCGAGAGCTGGCACAATGCACCATTGCTTCTATGTACCTAGGAGAGGAAACAAGCCCACAGACCACTCACACTTCCAGTTTCACTTGACACACCATCAGTTTAATTAACATTACAGAGAAAAAAATGAAGCACTGACAGACATAAAGGCACTTCCCAGGTCAGTATAACATTCTTCATGCTGCTCCACGGGAAGTGCAGAATTACATTCCCTGGGTACAAGGCCCTGCTGTTCCATCAGTCATGTTACTCAATCCTTTTGCAGAAAACTTTGCTGAACAAAGCTTTCATTTTAGACAATTTTTAGTGTAATCACTGAACACTGCAGTAATAGAAGTAAAATTCATTACCTATCCAGTGCCTCTGCTACCAGAGGAGTCAGCACTACATCTACAGTTCCTTTTACTTCTACTATTGCCGTTGTCCGTGTCTGGAAGACAGGGTGATCCAGTGTCCATTCTTCTGTTATTGTTTCATCATCTGTATTCTCTGCAGACTTCTTTTCCAAAGGAGTATAAGGTGTACTAAAATCAAATGCATATTAATAATATAGGTTTATAAAAGAAATTCAAGAAAGTGTCCTAAATCATAAAAATCATTTTAATTACTTGTAAAATGCATATAACAGCAGGTTTCTTCCACTGCATAGCTTGGGAAGAACACAAATTTAATCCCAGGGCAAGGCCTTTCCAGTTCAGCTTTTGGCAATGCAATGGACACTTGACAAAAGCCCCTTCCAAATTAATTTAAATTAAGTTGCAATATGTACAACTTGAAAATGCAAAAGCAAAATCATTAAATATTTTTATGGTGTAGTTTCTTTCTGACCAAACTAAATTATTTTAGAATAAAATTCTCTGCTCTAAAATAGATCCATACTGAAAACTAATGCTACAATTCAAATTTTAGAAGGTCTAGCAGAAGACAAAATGTTTAAGAAGAGTATCAGGAAAATTATACTCTTAAAAAAAAATGCTAATAATGTTATGCAGTATTCAACTTACTTAGATGTTGATCCTGTAAGCTGCATGCCTCTGTCCAGTAACGAATTAGCTGTGAGACCCTGTTTAACAATCTAAGATAAAAGCGCATAGAGATTCATTATAGTCCTTCTATATATAAAAAAAAATACGAAAGGAACCATCAAATGAAGAATCTCTTTACAGGTTTTTTTTCTTAAAAGAATCCCTTATACGCAGACTCTCCAATATAATATACAGAGAATCCTAGGTTGGTGGTTTTTTAAATGATTTGAGAGATTAGATTATGAAGTTCTTAGATAGATAGTGACTAATTGCTCTTAAAAGAAGACTTCAAATACAAATCTACAAAAGGCTTGCATAAGCACAAAGCTTTTGCTGCAAAGTTATATTCCAGATCTTAGACACCTATTTTCTATCAAGTAATTTCTATTATTTGTCATGCAGTACATTTCTGCTCATTAAGCATGTATGGTCTTACTACATACATCATGAGGACAAAAAAAAAAGCTCATTTACAAAAATCATTTGCTAATCTGTTTAAATTTTACTTTGAAATAAAGCATTTACAGCCTAGATTACACTTTCATCAGTATTAAACATACTAAAGTTCTGTGTAACATATTTAAAATAAACTCCCAATCTTCCAAATGCATAACATTCAACAGGCAGCATTTTTAAGTGCAATAGTGACAATTCAGAACACACATCTTATCCACAGAATTCTAACTCCAGCTTTTCTTTTCCACAGCCTCCCAGCCACACAGCCCATGATCTGAAGGCACAAATCCAAGATACCCCTTAACTAAAAGCAAAGAAGTTTAAAGTTTCTCATATTTTATTTACACAACAGTTGTACTAAGCAATTTTAACTTGTTTTGAATTCTTATTCCTTTCTCTACTCCTTCCTCCACCTTCCATACCTTAAAAGTTGGGACAGAAAGTTGCTCAAAAGACGATGAGCTCTCTTCACTCGTCGGTGTGTCAAGGTCCAAAGGGCGATGCAATGAGGATTTTGAAGTTCTTTTGTTAGTTGGATGTTTTACTGACCAGTTGATCACCTGGAACTGTGTAAGATAATTTTGGTAACATGCCATCACAGGCTGCTGGGAAGTTATTTGCTCACTTTCCACAGTTTTCTCAGATTCCATGACATACATGTTGTCGGCGTGCTCATCTTCTCCTCCCAGAGCTGAAACAAATGAAGCCTGGGAAGGATGAGTCTTAATTGGCAATGTTTTAACATCTTGACTAATTTCTCCATGGATTGTGCTTGTTAAGGGCCCTTCCACACTGTGGTAAATAGACCCTCTACTATATTCAATTTTCTGAGCTTGCTTTTTTCTCTTCTTCCTCCCTGGATAGGTTCCTGGACCTTCATCACTACTTATTGGCTCAAACTCTTCTGCTGCAGAGAAATAAGCTTCACTATCCGCCATTGACATACTGGAATCCATGGAGCGATACTGGTGAAATGAGTTTGAATCTGCAGATGGCGTATATGGAAAAGAGCCAAAGCTCCTCCTCTGTTTTGGGGAGTCCAGGACGTTCTCATCGCTGCGAGACACATCGCTACTGAACTGCACTCCAACTGGAACAGGCTGCTTGTCTCCATAGAAGGCTGCCGTGAGGCTCTTGGTGCTCCCGAGCCGGGTGGAGCACACGGATGCTTGTCGTTTCAGAGGAGACCTCATGGGAGACTGGCCAACAGGCCTCTCCTGGTTGCCAGGGGATGCAGGGCTGCCCTCTGCAGCCTCAGCTGCAACACTGGAAACAGAAATTAAAGGTTCATTTGCTTATTTTATTATTTCTCCTCTTTTTACATTATGGAAGCTGTCAAATGCTTCAGTGATTCCATGACTTCCTGCTAGGAGAGCAATTTTTTTCACAATGTTGATGACATACTCAGTTCTGCCATTTGTCAGTCCAGCTGCCTACACATAGAGTATGTAAAAATTACCATCAACAGCAAGTGCTATTGCCTTACACACTGGATTTTCTACCTAGATCAGGAAACCATCCCCTGGAGACGCAAATTTGCAATCAGACTAGAAAATGCATTTCTGCAGTACCACTAGAAAATAACCACCACTTTATAAATTGATAAATAGGAGGGTTTTTCCTGTGATAACATGTTCAGAAGCTGAATTACACTTCTACCCAGACAGAGAGTACTAACCTTCCATGGCCATCTTCCCTTTTTGCTCCAGACAAGAAGTCCTTCTGGGGCAGGTGATCCTCAGCAGCTGAGGAGGGGCTGTCCTTCTCGCCTGCCAGCAGGGGGAGCGCAGCGCTCGAACTGCTCGTCTCCTCTGAAGATGAGGAGGAGCTATGGGAGCGCAGCGGCACTTGCAGGCTTAGGTGTTGTGCTTTTCTCTCCATTTCTATACCCACAGATCTGCAATCCCAATCTTTTCGTTTTACACCATTTGCTTTACCTAGGTTCAGACACAGAAAAGAAAAATTGAACGTCTGCTAGCACGACTGCAATAACCTCTTTCCACAGAAATAAAAATCCTTATTAAATAAAAGCCCTAATTTTGAAATGCATCCACATACTAGCAAACTGTTGTACTAAAAAAAATTAATAAAAATATAGCAGCAAAATATCAGATGGTCTTGGCAGACTGCTTTCTATACAAGTAGGACAGATGCAAGTCAAAAAACATCTTTTTACTCAGGAGTTGCACATGAATATAAAAATTCAGGACACAAAAGCTTGCTTACTACCTTCAAGTTACTGCCTGCTCTTAGAAGAGCCCACGCCACTAGAAGACCTCTTGCACAAGAGCACAAGTAGTGCTCATTACCCAGAATGGCAATGACTATAAATATTAATGTGCAGTGGAGAAATACCGTTAGACAAAATACATTAGAATTACTCTATGATGCATTCTCACCATCTAAAATTTTAGGAATCTCCTTCGTAATTATCCACTCTCCTGGCTGCAGTAAAGACTGCCCATAAAACATATCAGATTCTGCACTCGTACTTGAGAAAGCAGAGCTGCTTGAAGGTGTCAGCTCCTCAAGTTTGAAGAAATCCAGTCCCGTTAACGTGCCACCGAAAAATCGACAACCACCAAGGCAGCCACACTTGTTCTTGCTTCGCTTATTCCTCAAATTGTCCTCAGGCCACAAAAACCACAATCTACACAAAGGCACAAAAACAGAACAGAAGAAGGTGTGACCAGTTGAAACTGACTGAAAAGCAGATTAAAAGACATCCTTCTCTTATAGGTGAGCTCCTACTTCACTCCGCATGAAATCAGACATTAAGATTTGTATCTGAAATGCAGATGTCAGGCACAAAATGAAGGATTAGCTCCAGAAAGGAGCAAACCACAAATGTATATGCAGCACTCAAGCAACCATGCTCAGGCACAAGTTACATCCCCTTGCCACAATACCCACTGATAGTAACAATCCTTTCTCCCAGCAAGAACTGCAAACACACTCCACACTGGTTTACGATGGTTATGCCAGAGGCAAATGCTTTTTGGGGAGACATGCAAATCAGTTACAACAGGCATCTTGTTCACAGCTGCTCAGCAGCTTCCTTAGGACTCTTTAAGGTCTGTTTTCAGTCCAGCCTGAGAACAAAGGACAAACTTGATTCTCTACTCTCCCTGATCTTTATTTTGGGGGATAAAGGACGGCAGAGGGAAAAGTAAGTTTTGCCAAAAATCCTACTATTTTGTATAGTCCAAGCACATTCAAATCACCAATCCCATAGCTAATCATCCAACATACTTGGAAAAAGTACATGAAATTGTCATCTATGCAAGCCAAAAAAGACCTCAAAAGCAAAATCAAAGTTCCATCTTCAGATGAATGTATTAACTCACACCTCCCAAAAAAATCAAATGCATTTCCTTCCATCCTACCTCTTACCTCTTAGTTCTGTTATCATGTGTTTCTAAGAAATGTCTCTGCACTTCATGTTTAGAAGGATGATCTGCAGCTAAAGCAATGTCAGCAGTGATGAGCCCCAAGTTGACAGAGCCAGCTTCCAGCCAGTACGCCCTCCTTAATATGGGCTGAAGACCAGTTCTGCAGTTGTTCACCTGCTCAACATACTGTCTCAGTTGAAAGTCTTGAATAGCAGCACTTACACCTTCTCCAACAGACTGGTTGTGGAGGTTGCAGTTTGCAATACGTACAGCACCCATCTGAAAAGATCATTTATAACATGAACTCTGGTTAGTATTAACTGAAACAAAAAACATAGCCTTAAACCAGTTAACACATCACCTACTCCATTCCAGAAGAAAAATCTCTGTAAACTTATCTCTCCAAAACAGACAGAGAATCAGTTTTATATGCAAGCACAGACACAAAAGAAGGCAAGCTTAGAAATTAGCTTCAGCTAGTTTTTAAACAGCAAAAACAAGTTCTCTACTTAGGCGTTTCCTTTTGTAAAGGGATCAAAAAATAAAACTCTACTTCAGAAACATGTTGTAATGAACCTTTAAAAAAAATTATATTGTTATTAAACTGTTCAATGTCCTCTAAAAGACAAGAAATCTGAAACTTTCAAAATCAGATAATATGATCTAATACGATATGTATCATTCTATGTCCTTAGACTATAACTGATTATATACTTTGAATACAATGTTGTATTATCTCTACAATTAATAAATACCTCAGTGGACAAGCATGTTAAGAGCTGTAAAACTTGAGAAATTCCAGATCCTAAACCTTAACTGAGATCCATTTGAATTACGTTATAGTAGCCCTTGCGTGGTCACACGTGTAGTGGTATAATTCCCGTATTATGCCGAACCAGAGAGGAGGCTGCCCCTCCCCTGGGAAGAGCACAGGAGCAGCAGGAGCCAACCCTCTCCAGGTGAACCAGAAGTTCTTACTTTACCCCACACTTAGCTGTGGAAACTGGGCACTGTACAACTAACCCAACTGCCCACATACTATTGATCCACCCTGACTGACATGACACAGCCCTGCCACACAGGCTTAGTCTTGAAATTTCAGATAATCTCAAGACATTGGACTAAGCTTCCTGCACAGCTTCAGTCCTCTCCAAAGCCACCATCAAGTACTTGAAATTTCAGAAGGAGTTTTCAAACTTTTCACAGGGAAAAGAAGGAAAGCTGATAAAGAATGCAGCCATGGAAGAGCTACCCACAGGGTTAATTTTCAATTATTACTTCTCATCTCTGTCACAGACTATAAAGGTGCACTGGAAACCTTTTTTTAAAATTCAAATGAAATGCGTTCAGGATATAGTTTCCTAGAGTGGTTCAGGTTATTAAGCTGCCTTTGAAAATACTGCCATTCATATTTATGCCTGCAAACACAGTTAATATTTGTGATGGTGCTTTTTAATATTGGACTCAAAACAAGTTGGAGATTTAAATGTTTGTTTGTTTGGGTTTTTTTCACTGTTGCAAGGTAGTAAGCCATTCATTAATTACAAGCCATACAATAATTACCACTTTTCTTCAGTTGGATTCTTGCTCATAATGTGAAGCGGTTCCCAAAATCTTACATGTTAAGTCTACCTTTTAAAACAAAATTTATTAATGCATAGCACAACTACTAGTCACATATACCAGCATAGCACTTTTCTCCTCTGTTGTTACTGTAACTCACTTGTGCCTTAATTTACATTTTGCTTCATTGAGTAAATTATGAAGAGAATACCAGCTCTTCTCTGCGCATCCTTTTTTGAACAGAGGATATGCTATGCAGTATTCTAGATTCAGTCAGGCAGTGACACTAATGCTTCCCTCCCATCTCTACCAGAGATACATCTTAGTTCAAACAGCTCTATCACATCGGAAAATCATGCATGAATGAGCACTGACTTGTACCCAACCTGTATCAACCACTTCCAGTTGCTGAGGTACTGAATTACAGCACAAGTTCTTATTACCTCTGAGGTATAAACACTGCGATTTATGTTCCCCAGTGTTTTCTTCCATTTTAACACCACTCCTGCAAATTCCAGACTTATTCTGGCAGACATCCACTCCCCTTTGCCATTTTTCAAGATAATCAATGGAATTACTAAGTAGAAGCCAAACTGACCTGCTCCTGGCCCAGTTCAAGCCAAGCTTTTAAAGCTTTAAAAATTCTGATAAGTCCACTGCATGTAAGCATACAACAAATTCAGGTAGCTGTTCTATCAAAAAAAATACAAAGAACTCTATTGACAAAGTAGTATTTTAACTGATGTTAAGTCACATATTCTTACCTTTATATTGGTGGCACAGCCATGTTCTACCACATACAGGTCTGCTCCATCCATGGCTAAGCGTGTCATAGTGTATTTTAAGTCATCAGATGTTGGGCACGGCCCAGGGACACAGTTCATCTGAAGAAAAGAAAAATTAAGTGTATATTAGGAGTTTAATTTGTGTTTACCTTTTTGTTTCTGTTCTGTTTAACAGAGATTTAAAACTAGAATAAAAAGTTACTTATTCTACACTGTCAACGTGAGTATGAGATGGGCTGTTTCTGTGCTGAGGTTCATTTTCAGTAGTGCACGTTTATAATAATAATTCATAGAGCAAAAAAACACTGTGCATATCCACAGGAAAATCCAGAGAGAATTGCTTTTCTTTCTAAAACATAACTAGCTATAGTTTATCAAAAGGAACATCCAATCTGACTATATGCTCCATGTGTCTCAGTAACTTTTAAGGCTGGATTTCTGAACTGTTCCAAAGAACCTGTGCAAACACAGCGAGCAGTTAAGACAGAAAGGTTACCTTAGAGTCACAAAAGCGACGATCGATCCCATGCTGGCATATCACTACAGATTTTGGCCTTTCCAGTTCAAATTCCCTGCACACCACATGAAATACAAAGGCCTGTCCCCATTCCAGAAGACACGCAAGCTGTAAGCAAATAGGAGTAAGTATACAAAATGAACTTTTGGTATTCCACAGAACATCAACAAAGGTTGGGAGCTGAGCAGGAGTAAAAACAAACAAATGTCCCCACCAGAAGCAGCCTGACCTAACTGGAGATGTCCCTGCTTATTGCAGGGGGGTTGGACTAGGTGGCCTTTAGAGGTCCCTTCCAACTCAATACACCCTATGGTTCTATAACATTCTGGCTGCACTACCTTGCTCACACAGAGTTTCTCTCCTGTTACTGAAGATAAGAGTTTTACTCTTGTGTGCACCACAACATGCAAGTCTGCAGTTTTTCTACAAAATGGAAAAAACTGTGATGTGAAACAATTTCCTAAATTATTTAACCTAAGGAAACAGTTTTTACTACAGTCAACACAGACCTTCACTGTAAAGACAGAAATCCTCCTATTTTACCTCAAAAAAAGAAAAAAAAAACACACCTCAAAATACTCTATCATTCATAAACATCAGACTTCCTTGCATGTCACAAAGTCACATTTAGAAAGCATAGGATGAAGCTGGCTAAATAGAACACTGCTGAATCTCAGACCTAGTAATTAGCCTATTGTTGGTTTAAGTCTTTTATATAGCTAGCTCATTCATAAAGGAAATTATTCATGACTGTCTGTTTCTATTATGAGAGGGAAATGGGTTTTCTTTGGCTAGCCAAAAGAAAGGGCACTTAAAATCAGCAGTAATTTAAAACAAATTTAATATAGCTATGACTGTCCTGCACAAAAAATCTCTCATCCTTCTTTTAGTATTGTCCCTTCACAAATTCTTCCAATACATCACACTATGGGAAAAACAAGCCAATGACCCTGAGACAGCAAATTGAAGTTCTGCTGCATAGAGCAGTGCTGACAACAAAAAAAAGAACCTAAAATAAAGAATCCTGTATGAAGCATACATTTGAGAATGGCTTTGTAGAGGAAGAAAATCCTTAAATTGCATCAAACATTTCAGAAGTACTCTAACCTTAGAGTACTTTGAATCAACAAGGTTTAGTTCTGAAGCATACAGAAGTGCAGTAAATTCTACAACTTATCTAGTTCAGTGGTAGCATTTTGGGAAATATCACCACAAAAGTTTGTATATATTGCATGAAAATGTATCTGGGCTCTATTGCTGAGATTGACTGAAACTGCTCCTATGCCATATTTGAGATTTTATTTGCTGCAGAGTTCTCCTAATGTAATACTTGTTTAATCCTAGAAAATAATGCCAATTTTTAGAGGAATAAAAGGATGTGGAAGTGTCTTAAAAAATGGTAAAAATAAATAAACAAACCAAATTGTAACTACTAAGTAGATTTTATGTACTTTTCTCACATCTCAGACTACACTAACAAAACTACCTTTTTAAAAGGTCTAGCAGCCCACACCAGAAATAAATCCAAGTGATCTGCCTATTGTATGCTTGGAGCTACTATTACATCTAGAAAAACAGAAGTAAAATAAATGGTAAAACTAAATGGAGTTAGTGCTAAAACTGAACCACGAGAATCCAGTACTGTGAAAGCAAACTAAGTTCCAGCTGGGACCATGCAGCAGAATGTATGCAGTCAGCAGCATTACTGAGCTACTCTCCTGAACTACACGCCCACAAATTACTTCAGTTGTCTCCTACTGTAAAACATTGCTTTGTCCATAGCTTTCTATGGAAAACCAGAACTTTATCTGCAAGTAAAATTCTTGCCTGATGCTCAGCTTGATTTCCTTATTGCTGGCAGCATCCCTTCATGCAAGTGCCTATGTATCTCCAAAAACCTTACGTCCGAGGACATCAAATCACCTTTCAGCCTGCCAACACAACTGAGTATTTCATTTGCCCTTCCCAGAGAGTTAACCAGCAGGGGTAACAAACCTGCACCTCCAGAAGTCAGAGGCACAAAATAAAGGTCATCTCAGAGGATGTCACAGGCAACTAAGTCATCTCATATATAAACTTTCTGAATAGATTTTCCTTTCTCCTCTTCATCACTTTACCAAGTTTATGGCTGAAGGCATCTCAAAATACATGTTCTATTTACAGAGAAGTATTATTTACTCTGCAATTAAACCACCTAAAGTTCATTTAGATAGTGTGGTTGTCTTTTTAATCAGTATTATAGTACATGAACACACATACATGGAACATATATGAATTTACAAGTAGTGATAACAGGATTCACTACTGATTTGTTCGTGCCCTGTTACCATCAGCCTTTCTAATCCTTATATAATCATAGCCATCCCATTACACCTAGATTTAAGATGAATAACAGATTCAGCTTATTTGGTATATCCTATTCATTTACAGAAATGGTTAGATTTTCAGACTACAAAATTAAGGTTACTTAAGGCACAGACTCGTCCACATTCAACTGAGATCACGTGCTTTCCAAAATCCATGCTACACCAGTTTTACAAGAAAGAATAGTAGGCAATACATGAAAGAAAACAGGTTCTAGATGGTACCTGTGGTGCTGTAACCTTGGCTGTAAGACTTCCAGCCTGCACATCTATCAGCCACGCATATTCTAAAGTATCACTCCCAAGAGGCAGACCCTCTGCTGAGAACATGGCGTGAGCGCGCAGCTGCAGACCCGACAGGCTGATGTGACCCTCTCGAAGAACTTCATCCACTGCAGGTCGCTGTCAAGGACAAGTGAAAGCTAACATTTGCAAAGAACACATCAAGAGATGTATTGTTGTGGAAGAACATCACAACTTCCACAATGCAAACACGTAAAAGCCAGCTTATTACCTGATAGTTGTCATTCAGAAACAAGTTCACTGGAGATAAGACAAGTTGAAGCATTGTTTCTCTAAATCCTTTCTTCATCTCAAAACACAACCTTTCCAAGAAAGCTGTAGGGCATTCAGGACCATCTGGACTGCAATGCTGAAATAAACATTCAATGTGTCTGTTTCAGAAACTGAAAATACACAACATGGTTGAAATTAACAGATCAGAAGCAAACCTGCGAGTAGCAAGTATGCCCATTTTCCTCCAAGTGGATGCTCAAAAAGAAGCCTGTGCAACTTCAAAAACCTTTTGACAATTACATAAACAGCAATTCAAAGCCACTTGAGTGAACCCGATTTTTTATCTAGATTCTTATTTGAACTCCTGGGGATCCCTCAGAATGCAGCTGCACACAGCAGAATGCACCACTAGAAGACAATTTTGCTAATTAGTAGAGAAATCTATGATCAATGAAAAATTATTAATATACAAACCAATTTATTTAATAAAATTCATATAAAAACTTATCCAGTTCTGCCTCCCAGATACGCAAAATAAATCTCATTTCAAATTGGTTTAGACACCCACAAGTTTACTAGAGAGTGCACACACACTTCGGTAAGCACCACCCTAACCTAATGTTCCAGGGAGTTAAACTCCAGATTATGAAACCAGGGAGAAAAAAACAAAAACAAAACCCAACAAACCACCACAAAACCATGAAGCAAAATATTTTAAGATTCTCAAGCACTTACCACTGGTAACCGCCCATGCACTTTGTACAAATTAACAAGCACGGTGATATCCCAGGGGCGTAAAGTAAGAGGGTGAACTGGCTTGGCTGAACTTTCATTTTCTTTTTTGTCATTTTCCACTCCAACAGCTGTCCATCCAGAGCTTGAAGATGTTGACAGTGACAAAACAGGGCTTGAAATAACTTCTTCAAAATCAGTATACATATCATCTTCTCCAAAATAATTTTCCTAGGAAAAATTGTTATGACCACACAGAAAACAAATGAAAAGCATATCAGCTATGTAATGAAACATCAACGCAATCTCTTTCTGTATGTTAGTCTTCCCTAAAATAAGTGATATAGCTACAAGCTACAGCTGAAGAAACATATATTTTTATTTTAGATAAAATGGATACCTTAAGTGAGCAAATTACTCAGGAGTTCTCCACGTACCAATATTCTGGACCCACGCAATACAAGTAACTATTCTGAAGTACTACTACTGAGAAGTCAAACAGATTTTGTGCTTTTGAAGATAGATAACTTTGAGAGTAAGAATGCAAGACATCCTGCAGGAAGTCACTCTCATCCAATCTTCTGAAATCAGCAGATTTCAAAGTCTTAACCATGCTTCTAAAATCAATGGCTCATAAACAATTCTCTTGGGTCTAAACCCCACCCTGTTACTAAGCCAACTCCCTTTAGCTGTTATCTAAGACCAAAGTAACTCTGCCAAATTCTACGGGAAAACGGAAAATCAGTCACTAATTAAAAAAAAAAAAAAAAAAAAGGGCATTTTATTTAAGTGCGTGAGAATCAGATTCTTGATAATTTGTTCACCTTTCCCCCTTCTTAAATAAAATAATTAAAAAAAGCTAGGCTCTCAAGAATTTTATGCGTGTTGCAGGTTACACTGTTGCTAACTCAGTAGGTTGGCAGTGTTGGGGACTGAGCACTCTGTGGAGCAAACACCTTTCTGACCAAATAGGTAACAACACAGACACAAACGTTGCTCCCTTATTGGTCCTCAGAAAGTAGCTCAGTCTTTCAGCCTCCTGTGTCAACCCAAATGTTCCAGCAGTTGCAAACTGCTCTGGTGATTTGTGACATACAGACGAATGAGTACTAGACTGAAGATTTAAATGAAGCAGATTTGGATCTCAGGATGTTTCCTGCTCCTACCCTTCCCTTTTCTGTGCTTCATGTGGTTTCCAGAACTTCTTCATTCTTTTGTAAGCACAAGTCTGCAGTGCAAGCAGACAGAGGAGTACAACAAAAAGAAAGCAAGCAAGGTATGCATGTCCTTGAAGAAGGTCTGCAGAAAAAGCAGGCTCATTATCAGCCTTGAAATAACTCCTGTGGACATGCAATTTTACCACCTTGATCTGAATCTCTGAAATATTTGTGGTGTTAACACAAAAGGAATAAAGTGCTGCTGTGGCCAAACCAAAAAAATCCTCAGAAGTTAAGCAAAGCTAATATTTGCATTTGCTCTTTAGCAAAGGGAAGAGATAAAGGTGGACGTTAGGATACAGATCTTGAAATGGTTTTTTTTTTTTATAAGGCAGGCCCAGAAGAGGGTGCTAAGAACTCCAGTAACTGACTCCTGGTACCTTCTGCTGAGGATGCAAGGACCTGTAAACCATCCAGTCCCAGCCAGCTTGTTGGTAGGAAACACAGCGCTCTACACCAAAAAACTGCCTCCCAATGAGAGAGGGCTTAACAAAACTGCATGAACAATGCCCATCCAGGAATCTCTCCCACATATTTTTAAAAAGACCAATGGAAACAGTTCAACCACAAGTTGGGAGAACAAGCATAAAAAAACACCCTAGAATTCTATTAAAAGATGCTGCCAGCACAGCCAGACAAAAAAGATGTAAAGAGTCACAAAAATATAAGAACAATAAAGGTGCGTTTTCAAAAACAAGCTATTCATCTAAATTTTCTCTAGAGATTTAGAAGATAAAAGCCAGATTTATGCTGAGAAATCTGCATGTAAAAAACATCTAATCCTCATCGAATCAAGGGATCTAAGGTAGCACTGTACACATACACCTCCAGAAGCAAAGAGCTCTGAGAAGGTGCTGCTTTGCTTTGAAAGACAGAATCATCTCATTATTTTTTATAGGCTCCAAAAGAACAGCTCAATGAACAACTCGAACACAGGGCATGTCCTCTGTTTCAGAAGAAATGAAATCTTCAAGATGCAGTGCTGGCCTAAGCATAATCTTATTTACTTTAGTGGCAACATGAAAAAAATAATGAGCTTATCTGCAAGTCCTATTCTCCACAAAAACGTAATATTTTCTGCTATTCATTGCTTAAATGAAAAGCTTATATAAATTCATAAAACTGTTTCAGTATGAGTCCTCATACTGATCACCTGTTTCAGAAAATTCCTCATCCTCTGACCCAAAATGAAAGACCCCAGAAGCATTACCTTAGGTTAGATCTACATAGGCTAAAACAGACCTTTAAAAAACAAATGAAACAAAAAACAAACTCAAAAAAAAAACCAAAACCCAACTGAACCCCAAACATTTCACTGTTAGGCAAATAGAAGTGACATGTTCAATCACCTCTGCTTTTGTCACAACAAAGCAGGACAAAGGAGGTGGTAAGAAATTAACTTCTTTCTAGTCACCCTGAAGATCAGTAATGGAACAAGACACAAGGTAAGCAAGACAAATAACTCTTTTAAAGTATAACAGACAAACATCAAGAAAAGAATGAAAAATTATTCTTCAATACTGAATGATGTAGCTTTTAAAATCAAACGAATTCTCATGTCCTTCCCCCTTCCCCTAATCTAATTAAGACAAAACCAAACAAAAGATTAGGACACTGTACAGAACTTGAAATGTACTAAAAGCATAGGTTCTGATACATCTTTGCATAAAAATAGATGTTAATAAAAGCTCTAGTCATAATCATGGATTTTTAACTACCATAAAAGTCAAAGGCGAAACATTCTGCACATGAAATCCAAAGCATATAATATTCCTTGGAAGGAAAATTATGCTGATATAGGTCCACATATCTATATAAGAAGTCTCCAAATAAGCCTGTGCCAACCGAATTCAACCCAATGTCAATCAGCCATTTGGTGAGATGACAGCTATGTCATCTCACAAAATGAAGTCACGCCAAACCAGCACTTACAAAAAGTTTTCAAGTTGAATTCCCATATTCTGTGTCACTCTAATTTTCCATTGCAGACAGTTATTTCCCTTTCCTACACGTGGCCACCCATAAATTTTACAAGCTGTGTTCCTATGCTTACCTTAATGGACAAGAAGGCTTTGAGCAGGGGTCCATACAGGGTTATCTGGGAATCTGGGGAGAGTTCCAGTTCCACGTGGAGCTTGTCTGGGGGCAGCTCTGAGGGGTCAAGGGGAAGACGGGTTGAAGTTGTGGGAGATGAAATCACACTGTCTGCTGTTTTCTGTGATGGCCTTAGCACAGATAACATTGTTTCTTCCATTTCTGACACTTTGGAGCATAATAAAGAAGAAAACTGATTAGAAGTTAGTCTTCTGACAGACAAAATTCTGCAAATATGAATGTGTATTTTTCAAATGTATATTTATTTTTTTCCAGCTTTCTAATTCGGATTGTACAATTATGTTAATATGTCTGTGCTACAGAACTGGTCTCTCATATCTAGTAACTATGGGAAGATGGGAAAATACAGTAACTTAGTCCACGTTAATTATGCAAGAAAAAAAGTTTTCAATTTTGGAAAAAAAATTTATTTATCTTGCTTTTCAAGATAAACAAAGACATGCTTTCATTTCAGCATAGCACATTTCCCACAACCACAAAGCTATTGCAAAGTAAACAAAAGTGAATAAACAGGAAAATGGCAAAAGCTATATTCAAAAGTTATTCTGAACCAGTAGCTCTGTAGGCCAAAATTTCCTCTCAACTCAATTACTTTTGTCACAACCCAGTTTGGAAATTCAGTTCTTATTTCCTACCCCTTCTTTTTATTTGGTGTTAAGTAGGAGAAAGCAATATAAGTAAGGAAAGGTGACAAGAAGGGAGCAACTGGAAGTGCTTTGGAGATGTAAGGTGATTGCTGGGAAGTAAAGAAGTCTATGGGAAAACCACATAAAATCCAGGCTCCAGATGGAGTTAGATTTCAGGTGCCAGTTTAACTAGAAGAACTGGCACATACAGAGCTGCTGTGAATACACGTGCAGCCAGCAAACCTTCAAGGCTTTAACTCACCCTTACTGCCTACAGTGTTTGCCCAACATTTGCATTATATTATGGGTTAGAAATTAGCTAAATGCTGCAGTGAGGTGACCACTTTTTTGGAAGCTGCATCTCTTTGCAATACAGCCCATTTGTTTCTCAGAGACTTCTTCATAGACCTTCAGAGTTCTATCCACTAGCTCAAAAGAAAATACAGACATTGCTACTGTAACAAATGCAGTCTGTCAGCACTGACAGGTTAGGAGTGAGCTGGACGAAACTGGATTATTCACTGAAGGAAGCTGCAGATGAAATTACCTGTGTACATACAAACTTTCAAATGCAGGTTCAATTGCTACCAATATGAGTAAATGTTTTAAAATCTGAAGTATGTAAATGTGACACAAGCTGACAGAATCTCACAAGAGCACTTAATGAACATCTGCACGATGAATCTTACTTTTTCTGCTTCATCCTCTAACATTTCAGTTCATAGATTTGAATGGTTGGAACTCAAAACCTAAAAGCCCTACCCAGCATGTCTCTGAACACCTGCTGATTGAGGCCCATGCAAATTAGCCCTCATTGTCCTTTTAATACATCTCCTTCACTGGTTCTGATTCCACCATCTCAACATCAAAGACTTTTATGCAACCCTACAACTTCCTGCATACTTCCCTCTGCATTTAAAATAACTTACTTTTATCTCTGCATTTACGTATTTTATAACTTTTTTTGCATGCATATACTTATAGAATGTATCTTATTTAGAAATATTGTTTAGACATAGAAAATTTCAAAAATTCTTATGTAGAAATCAGTGTTACACTGACCAGTCTAACACTTATATCCAATTGCCATGGTTCACTTCAAGAGTACTATCTACACTGACATCTAAATTTCATAACCATAAAGGTAAGACTGTGTTATATCTCACAAACAGTATATTTAAACACTTAAATCATAAGACAACATCCTAACAACCAAAGGATAAAAGCTTAGAAAGGCTAAGAAAAATGATACTGCCAAAAATCTTGACTTGATATTTAATATACCAAGTGATTTATTCTCCTATGCGACAACCCATTTAAGAGATTCACTCTCAGGACAAGAAGAAACGAGCTACAGACAGTATCTCCTTTTTACACAGGGAACTGGGACACTTTCTGAAATTTTACAACAGGAGATGTTGGCCATTTGTAAATTAAACCTCCTGCATCCTAAAGATTAGCATTCTCCCACATGACATTAAATAGTAGTTTAGCTCAAAATTCATTTCTGCACATTTAAGCATTTTGATCCAGTGAAGTCACAGTTTCAGTTCCTGAAATGAAACATTAACTAGAAAAAAGCAGTGACACTCACAAGATTGTTTTAACTGCTCGTCTGCCTTCTGAGGATAAATCGGGTGCCAGGAGTAGTCAATTGTAAACACAACACTTGGGACTGTCCAGCATTCAACCCATCCAGCCCTTTCAAGAAGAAACAGCATACTTTTATTTGAAGTACAAGAGTACTATTAAATATTTTCCATTAACATATAAGGTTTCTTTCATCTCAAAATAAGCGAATATGAAGAGCCAATACAAAACCAAATATGTATCACAACACAACTCACTCTTCTTGAGTAATGTTCCTCCATTTGGGTTTGCCTGTTTTCTGACCACTTTGACATTCAGCAGAGAAACAAGGTTCAGGACTTATTTTAGTAGGCTGACAATCTTTCACCAGCATAAAGAGCGAGTATTTACTAGGATGACAATCTGGTAGATACAAATGAAGATCAACATCTTCACCCTAAAAACAAACATTAACGACAGAAAAGTTAATTTTCATTTGTTTCATTCACCTTATGCATAATGCTTATGCCATTTGCATGTTCACTTGTGCCTTCATCTTCACTTTACAGGCAAAGTGAGGCAAAGAATCTCAGTTGTCACATGTGATTGCTGACCACTGCTCCCACCAATTTCTAGTCCAGTCCCAAGAGCTCTGTAGATCTGAACAGTTACAAGTCCAGAAACTTGCACCTAACAACAGATCACAGCAATCTGTAAAACTCAGAAGCATGGATTTTAGTGATTCCTGTTCTTCTGCTGTCCAAACCTTACTGCAAAAGTTAAGTGGCTGGCCTAAGGCTACCAAACCAAGCAAAAAAAAAAAAAATTTAAAAAAAATTAAAGTTTAAACAACTTAAAATTAGATAACACATTGCTTTCCTTCCCATCAGATTATACAAAATCACCAACATCATCATCAACTAGTCTTTTATTTTTAGTAGCAGTAGACTGCTTCTATTTTAGGGAAGACAAGAAGTAGTCTTCCAAAGAACTAGCTGCATCTGTTAAAAATGCTTCATCATCATTACTTATTTTACAAGAACGATTAAAAATCTGGGATATGGCTTTCCAAAATTGTTTGGGAGTACCCATTCCTGTATTTGATTTTTGTCTTTGAATATGCATTCAGAGTTTCCACATTTTCTAAATAAAAGGGAACAGACTGCCAAGTGATAAAATGGATACACAGACACAGGCTAAGGATATATATAGTAAATATACATATTGAATGTGTCTATATATGTATGAAGCATGTGTGTATCTGTTTTTTAAATATATCTTTATTTTTATATGTGTGTGTATATATATATATATAAAAAACAGATACATGAAACAGTCTATGATGGGATGTTTCATATAAGCAACAGAAACCATTTACCTCTGGGTTACTTAAAGAAAAATCCCATTAAATGAAGTGAGACTGATCTTCTTTCACAAAACAGTTTATGGAAAATTTCCTGAATGAAGAAGAAAAGGTAGGGAAACTGTCTCATTTAGAAGACACAGGAGCAGTGAGGGTGGAAGAACTTACCCTTAAAGAGAATCTAGTATTACATGTGGTTGGAACAAAGTCAGTGAAAGGCAGAGAGAAAACAATGTTCAGTGTTTCTCCACAAGCTGCTAGATACACTGGGAGAGAAGAGGAGAAAAAAAAAAAAAAGAAAACAAAAAGTCAAAATTACTCCCTATTTCTTTTTTAGACAAATTATTAAACATACAGGTAAAAAGTAATGAAAATATATCAAAGAACTCATGATGGAGGAAACTGCCATTTTAACTACTGTGTATTTACAGTACATTGCACTAAATGATTCTGAAAGCATTTATTTTCCACAGCTTGTCCTTACAGAAAGACACTGTACTTATCACAATAAAATTACAGACAGACAATAAAACCAGCTACAACTAAAACCTTCTGACTGACTTTATTGCTTCACACACCAGTTTTGGGACAAGAAAAATCACAGTGAAAGTTCCTCAGGCTTCTGATGAAGTACTGAGCCTTATTTTTAACTAGAAAACAAACTCATGATTTTTAAGCAACCATCCTCTTTCTGCATTGAAATGTATTATAAGATTACAGTGTAGAAAACAAATCTAATATTGAACAGTTTTGGTTTTCTGAAAGGTACCTCTTAGTTTTGTCTAGAGCTAGCAGTGTTATTTCCTAATCAGAAATGAAAAGGAAACAGACATTTCTAGTTATATGGAGTTCATACGGTGTTTCTCTGACATTACTTAAAAAATTTATTCCTGAGTGAATGTTTTCTCTTAGCTTAGTGTTTATGTCAACACCTCACAGTTGCTCTCTGCAAACTCATACTAAATCAAAGATTCAAAGGGTCTAGAAAAAACATGTTAAATCATGATCTACAACTGCATGCACCCAAAAAAGGTATGCACTGGTAACAAGTAAATTAACACTTACAACAGTTTTAGGATGGTTTATGCACATCAGCAGTAGCAAAATGGGTAGTTATCACTGAATATACATTTTTCTAGTAAAAACTGTATCATTCTTGTAGTCTCTGATAAATACACACTATAGTTTGTAAACATTTTTTGTAGTATGTAGTCTTCTTCCAAACAAACAAACAAAAAAAAATGCTCTCACCATTTTCTTGTTGTTTGGTGGAACAGTCAATCCAGTTGTGTTGATTTGCTGCCCAAATCATTTCAAACTGATGAAACATGACTTTGAAGTTCCACATATAAGGAACAAATGAAAAAATATCAGGTGCGCTATCGCTGGACCAGTCTTGGATCAAATCTACACCCACATAAAGTAATAAAAGACAGGTTAGTAACAATCAAGTGAGAGATTTCTTCTTCAAGTTGTTAGCTTTTCATAGATTGTAGATCTTAACTGTTTGCCCCTTTAGAGAAAAAGGAAAATGAGAAGAACAATGTACAGCATCCATTTCTCAGGCAAGTATTCCACAAATACTTCCCCTGTTTCTCTGCCATTTCTCACCTGTTTTTTCAGTTGGACAGCCATAGGTTTAATGAAAATTTCTAATTTTGTTTTGTTCAGTAGTAAAGTTACACACTGACCTAAAAGCACTAGACTGCCAGCTGCTTTCCTTCTGTTTTCCACTCTGATACTCTCAACATGTACATTAGGAATATTTCCTAACGCTGTAAATCAGTGTTGTTGTAGGATTTCATGTTTGCTCCAAACAGATCAATAGACTACACTGTGTACTGCAGCACTACACAGATCATGGCCCCAGCCTCAGCAGGAGGATAACTTTATTAGCATGGCACTCTGCCTGCACTCATTAATTCTTCCTCCCAGCAGGGCTAATTAGCCCACGGGGCTATATTCCTTCCAATACTGCAGCTGGAACGTTCAGCAACAGTTTGGTGATGGTGTATCACACTGTACTGCCCTGTGTGCACGTATTCTTCCTCACAGACAAAATCCTAAGGAGCAAATTACTTCCCCTCACCATCTGTCAGCCACAGGGACACAACCTAAAGCCCAAGTAGTTGAAAATCAGTCAGCCAAAGAATCATAGAATAGTTTAGGTTGAAAAAGACCTTTAAGATCATCAAGTCAAACAACCATTAACCTAACACTACCAAGCTCACCACTAAACCATGTCCCTACGCACCTCATCTAATTTTTCCTAACATCCAACCTAAACCTGTCCTGGTGCAACTTGAGGTCACTTCCTCTTGACCTACTGGCTGTTACTTGAGAGAAGAGACTAACCCCCACCTTGCTACAACCTCCTTTCAGGTAGTTGTAGAGGGTAATAAGGTCTCTCCTGAGCAAAGAGAGAGATACCAGAGAAATCATCATCCTAGATGACAAATATTAAACAAATTAATAGTTCTGATAGAAATAAATTCATCCGAAATGTAAGATCACTTAGCAAAACCGTAGATCAAATTTAGCTTAGATATTACAAAATTATTTTAATAGATATATTAAAATATGTATTATGTGCATATATTAAATATAAGAATGACATGTACTTAAGATACCTAAAAGCAACATAAAACACCAGGAACTTTATCTTCAGAAACCATCTGTTGTCCTAAATATGTGAAATCAGAATACCTGACCCTGGACACCTTTGTAAAACTTGAAAAGAAACTCTAAAGGAAGAACATTTAATTTGATATGTAACTTATTTAATAAAGAAGTTACCTGTAAAGAAGCTTTTCTGAGCAAAGATAAAATGATAGGTTGCTTTATAAACCTCGAGTTCACATTGCCACGTTTGGGGCATATTCCACACCCGGGGGTAGCTGGCATTAATGTGGAACTGTGAACAAGATATTAAAGCATCAGAATTACTTAAAAAGATGACAACACTTGACCCTGTAGCTCAGCAGTTTTCACATACATACTCTGCTGAATAATTAAAACCATTTTCCTGCTGGGATGAACAGAAGGCCTCACCAGTTCCTTAATAATTTAATCTCTCTCTGTGTTTGAAGGTCAAGTTTTGGTGTATGCCTTTATCTGGAAAGGTATACTACAGACTTCTGATACATCTGTTGCAGCAGACATACCAAGCAACTTATAAACCAAAATTTCCATTAGAAGTATCACCTTTCACAATACAGTAAAGATAAAAACCCTGAAAATACAGTTTTTCAACCACTGATATGATGCTCAAATTTAAGCATTAAAAACATCACTCTAATAAGGTCATTTAAAAAAAAGTGAGAAAGGTAATCTACAGAATTGCAGTACTGCAGGAGTGAAATACTAGGCAAACAAAAGAATAATGCAGTATTAAGTCTGTCTCAAGTAGTTTAAGCACTCTCAGATATTTTTAAGTACTCATGCACACACACACACATACACACACACACACACTTTAGCACAGCTAGTGAGTGTAATCATCTAGGGTAAAGCCTAGATAAAGATGTGTCCAAAGAGTAAAGCAGGCCAGATTTGTAAATAGTACTCTAAGCCTCCACTGCTTTCAAAACACATGGAATTTGGTGTATCTATTATGAAGGTCACTGAAAGTTACACACGTGCATAGTTACGTGTTTATACACAAGTTCCTTACTCATTTAGGTCTTGCAAAATTCATTCAAAAAGTATTTCTGTGTTAACAACCAAAATAACTCCTCTGCACACAATTAACTATGTTCTTTATTTAAAATCCTCTGGAGACTGAAGCTTTTGTGCTTATTAATGCAAACTTACAGCTAGCATTTCAGCTTCTAAGAGAGTCCGGTACTGCATACTGCTGGTGGCATCAACATGCAGGAGCTGCCCCTTAATTGTAGGTGAATAGCCTAGCAAACAAAGAAGTACATAAACCACATCATTCAGACAGAAGAGTTACACAAATATTTAAATAATTTTCACCAGTGGTTTCAGCAGTCCACTAACAATCAAGAAATACCATGATGGAACTTAGTACTCTAACTATTCTGTCCTCTAGGGCTTGTCAATGAAGAGGTTAACATGCTCTGCCTTCACGTAGCAGAGATAACAAAAATCTGCTTGCTGGGACTAGAAATGCTCAGGTTCTGGAGAGCTTGCTTTAAGCTTCAGAATCAAATTCAATTATGCCAGAAAGAATCAAGAGAACAATTTAGCAAAGAGCTTCAAATGAGCCACCAAGATGAACAAATGCAAGGAACAAGCTTTATATTTATCTCCACTTCACTTTTGATTTTGGGGTTTGTTTTTTTTTTTTTAAATCAACTACTGTTAGTTTTCATAATACATTTCTCAGCATGATTTAACAACTAGACTAATCCTACCAAAGAAGTACTCCTGCTCTGAGTTGACATTGTATGTAGTCTGCTTCAATATACACAGTTAAGTGTAACACTGCCTTGTAGTTCAGGAATTTGTTTCCTAGCCCAAAACACTGAGGTAATTTAATATTTAAATACTTACATGCTATAATACCTTGCAATGAAATGTACAAGGAAATACTTTTTGTTCCCTTACATAAGAATACACAACTCACAGTCACAAAGGAAAAACACAACATGACATTGACAGAGGAATTAAAATAACTGTTAAGAAAATAAGACAACCAAACTAAGCTTAGCCTTAACTCACCATTTTCACCTACTGTCATGGGAATATTTATTTCCAAATACGATCCTGCACCAACATTTACATGTACAGCATTAGTTTCCTGTATTGCAAGAAAGGAAAAAAGTCCAAATGTTATTTCTACATCAACCAATGTAGTTTATGCCCCTGGGGCATTATCCACGCCGGGATGATGGCATCTGATGACTGAAGTCTTTCCTTCCTGATGAAAAGTTACTAATGAGCTATCTGTGTGCACTGATACCAAACAATAACATTTTTAGGCTTAGCAAATGCTGACATACTAATAGAAACAGCATAAGATATTCTGATCCAAGGCCTGAGAGGACAGATGGATATATATTTCTAACCCTACACTTTCTAACCCTTTCAGCCACAAAAAAAAAAAAGAAGGAAACAGGTATACAATGAA
The DNA here is from genome assembly GCF_000691845.1 of Merops nubicus. Classification (NCBI taxonomy): domain Eukaryota; kingdom Metazoa; phylum Chordata; class Aves; order Coraciiformes; family Meropidae; genus Merops; species Merops nubicus. The sequence continues at coordinate 85,536 of NW_008590692.1, forward strand.
TTCACACTATATCCCATTTATAAGAGTAGCAACAGGGCAAAGAAAAATCTAAACTCCTACACATACACATTTTTAGTTCCCCCCACTATCATCACTCCAGTAATATTAGACATTCATTCAATATCAGAAGAAATTATCTTTTCATCACGGTGAGCTTCATCATAGTGGAAGATTGCACAGGGAATGTGCAGATCACGAACTCCCAAGACTGTAGGAGCTGCCATGGCTTAAGATATAGCTTTAAGACTTAAAAGAAACTTAAGAAACACAAAAAAAATATTAATGCCTCTGAGCCAATATTTCTGTTTGAAGGGTTTGCTTGTAATTATGGAAGACTATGACAGAAATATCCTAGCTTTTAAAGCCATAGTTCTGTAGTAAACACCCAAGACTAGTAAAACTATGCACAGCCCCAAAGCACAGTGTAATAATAGTAGAGAAGTTATTTTCCAGATAAGTTTTCATTAATTACCCTATTTTTGGTAAAAAGCAAATCAATGGTGGCATCTGCAATAATATTCATCCGCAGTTCAAAAGCAAGAATCTGTCTTGGTTTCCCAGGCTGAGCAATTTCTGAGACTTTCATAACTTGGTAGTCTGGTGGGAAGAAAAACTTCCACAGGCAATCCCTAGGGGCAGGGGGGGAGGGGGAAAAAAAAAAGAAAAGTTGTTTTGATTCACAGAAGAAATATATGTATTTCTAAATATTTACACAACTGTTTGATTCACTTAGTTTCTAGGTAGTTGAGTCTTTAGACAACAACTGAATGTGATATGAAAGAATTGTTTGTTTAAAGACTTCATCATGGGAGCCTTCCAACTCATTACTGAAATGTCCAAAAGTTGCAATGACAAGAAGTAAATTTTGGATAAACACCATAAATGGACAGACCATAAATGATTTAGCACAAAAATATGTTAATTCAGATGTCAAACAAGCTATGTTTTTCTTCTTACTCTTAATCTTCAGTTTACAAATCTGCTACAAAAACATAGTAGGAAGTAACCTGTTTATGCATCACTTTGTGCATAAATAATTGATGTCATGCCCAGGAATAAACAAATACAAAACTTTAGGACCTCAGAATGGGTGTGAAATAAAGCCTACATTTCTACAGGCTTACGCTTGAACGTGCAACCACATAAAGGAAAAGCCACAGTGTGGAAGCACAGACAGCATAGCTTATGTAGGTGTCAAGGTGGTGGAATTAAGTTTTTAAGGGAGGGTAGCAGTTTCCTGCACCCAGCACCTGACCACCATAGCAGCTTAAAAGTTAACAGCCCTCCCCAACCCCCCCAAGAAATACACACCAAAAAAATACCCCTCCACACACCACAAAACCCAAGCTAAGTCAGGAAATCCAACAACAAACCCCCCCCAAACACCACACACAAAATCCTGAGGAAACCCAGGATTTTACTGCATGACATGTTAAAGATAAGTATTTGTAGAAGCCCTTATATGAACTGAGAGTACAAAGTCCACAGAACTCCTACAAATCTGTACTTCTAAAATCAATCAGAAGATTGAATCAATCAGAAGAAAATGTTCAGGCATTTCCCAAAATTCTACCTTCTATCCATGGCACAATGCAGAAGTGTTCCTGGGTATGTATCTAAGAACCCTATGCACTCTGCTGGGCACTGAACTGCCTTCTGCCTAGCCAGTTAAAATTATAAAAAGCACAGCATCATAGTGCAAGCTTTCTTGGTAGTATTAAAATTATCATTAATGATTCACTGACTTCATGTTCCTAGCAAAGCTCTGTTCTGGAAATTGGCATTTTCTCTTAAATTCTCTAAGATACTGTCATAACTAATGACTACTCTTTGGTCTGCCATCCTCACACTCCTATGAGACAGTTAATCATAACAGTTTCACAGGAGAATTAATGGAGGCCAAAAGAAGTATCAATCTGTAATTAATGGGGGGAAGAAGGGAAAGTGCTGATTATGTCACTTTTACTTAATAGTGCTCTACTCTCTAAACAATACTATTGTCTCCACCAGAAATATTCATGTGCAAAATATGAAGGGCTAAGTGAAGAACAGAAGTAGAACACTGGCCTAATATTTTGTCACTAAATTATCTACATGATAAATATTTTGGAGACTGCATCAAGCAGTTGACTTGCCAAAGCAGGCATAAATGAGTCTCCTCTCATTATTAGCATAGTCAGATTTGTACTTCCATAAAATTTTCTCATCAATATGCAGTGTATTCCCATCCATGAGCTAATAAGAGCTTCACAAGTCTAAATGTAAACAATTCAAAGGTTAACCCTTAGGTATGTAACACTTGAAAAACAGTAAAACTACTTTATTCAAAAAACAGGGACATAATTTAATAATAAAAATTATTTGAGCAATCCTAATTTTGGAAGGCCAAATAGATAAACAGCAATGAATTTACTCATCTTAAACCACTGTGGCAGGACTCTTCTTTTAGACTGCTTTGCCTACCCCTCACCAATCAGAATTCTGAGCCCTCACACCCTGCAAACTTCAGTATCTACTACTATTGAGAAAATGTCCTACAGATCAAAACTAAAGATGTAAGTCATGGTAATACCTTTGCCTATCAGCCCAAGGTCCATAGTTGAAGTCTGTTCCTTTTCCACAAACAATGTCCAGACCCCAACAGGGTGGCAGATCCTGCAATTTGCTGTCTTCGTTGTTTGCTTCTTCATCATTACTTTCCTCCATCTCCTCTGGTACAAGGCCTATAGTACATAATAAAATAAACAGATTATTAAAGGAAGCTGCTTCAAATTAGCATGAAAAACGTTTGCTAAGCACAAGACAATTAAAAAGTCCTGTTGTCAGTTTTGAGGCCACTACAGTACATAAATATCAAGGCATAATTCATTGCAGACTCCCAGTGGAAGAGTAAGAAGTTGATCAAAAATCCTCGGGATTTTCTGAGTGCTGCTCACCGATGTCAGTGACTGCTGACATACACAGTAGTTTGATCTCTTAAGCATGCTTTTTACCAATACAGGCTTTCAAACATTCACATTCAGCTCTGTATCCTGCTTAAAAAACAAGTCTTGAAACAAAGATTAACTTCAAATCATTTCTACAGGCAATGCAAGGAAATTAAAAGGAAGACTTGCTACAGTAGACCCAGAGTTACTAGTAAAAATTCAAGCAGTCATTCAGCAATTATCGGAAATTGCCAGCTCTCCTACACCAGTATACATCATTACTGAATGTGTTACCTTTCTTCAGGATTCAGGCAACAGTTTGAGTGGAATCAGGGCAAAAGCTTTTTCAAACCAAAACCACTCCATTAAAGCAACGTGGCAATATAATTTTTTTCTATTTTATTTGAAGTGAAAAAGACAGACACTACAATATTCAGAAATTGATACAAGAAATTAGCTTCCCAAAAACCCCTGCAGTTATTGAATATAAATTGTCCCCACTCCTGAAATACTTTTGGAAACTTATATCATTTAAGTTTACAGCTTGAAACATAACTTGTTTCAAGGGTAAATATCAAGATTAACTGCTACCATGTTGCATATAGACTTGCAGAAGACACTGCTAACAGGCTACCTACCTCTATAGAAAGCTACTCACTGATAAAAAGATTAAATTTAATTCCCTTCTAAACAGGGAACATGTGAACTCTCTCCCATTTGTTTCAGTGGAAATTTTTTTCATTTGCAGAAAAAAATAACTTAGGAACTTAAAAGCATTCGTAAGTGTATTTATGAATGCGTTTATTGGCTCCAAAACATTACACTAACTCCTCTGGCATAGAGATTTTTCAGCATTAAAAAAAAGTAGAAAGTGTTTATTTAATGGTCTGTACGTGCTAGACAAATAGCATTCAAATTTTATCTTTGTATTTAACTGAAGGTACCTGGTTCATCCATATAGTAATAGATATCAACATCATTGGACTGCATTACAACAAAGCCTTCTCCCATCAGCCTTGGTGGCCTGTAATGAAAAAGAGTGCAATGACAAAGGTTAAAAAAACAGGAACAATATTTATTAATTCAATTAATTGAAAATGCAATAGATTAAGCATAATGGAAGAGATCACACAGGTCAAGCTCCCTCCTAGCTTGCAAGCAGTATGTGTTGAACCATGGAAACATCAGTCACACTGTATCTCTATCAAGCAAGGCAACAGTGGAGATAGAGCACATGTAGTACTCCTCCAGGAAGATTTTGCAGGTAAGACTCAAGTTTGATGCTAACCCAATATACCAACTCCATGCATCTATACTGGTCTTGCCAGCGGCCTGACTGCAGGCTGCCCACAAGAGCCACAGACAATCTTATCTACAAGGCATGGCTGTTACCACAGTACCAGAAGGGTGAGCAGAACAGACAGAAGTCCCTGGGTCACACCACAGCCTGTCCCAACACAGCAGTTCATAAACTAAATTTTCCAATGCAGGTTGTAACTTCAGCCCCTCTGTCCCCCTGTCACGCTGCGACTCCTGGTCTGTCTGCTACCTCAGGCTGAACAAGCTTCTCAACGTGGACACTCTGAATATTCCAGTCTATGGGGTCTCAAGTCTCCTACAAAAAAGGCAGCTATCATTGCTAGGCCATGTCTGCCATGATTTGCAAATATACTCAGTCATTATGTTGTTGTTAAAGTAACTTAAAAATTTAGGTAACTCAAGCATGAAGATCCCAGTTTCCTCTCCACAAAGACATTTCTCAGGTATTATAAACCACAGCTAACTACCAAAGTTTTAATGTTTCTTTCCATCAAGAGTTCCTTTGTCCTTGTCCTATATCGTTCTTTCACCTGCTAATTGTTTTCTTCCTAAAATAGCACTCTAAACCAAAGGGACAAGACACCTCCAGTAATTAGACCATTAGTCAAAAAAAAAAAAGGAAGAAAAAAGGCTATTATTTAATAACATTTCCCTCAATATAAAATGATTTAAGTGATAAAACTAATACATGAAACACAATTCCTAATACTACTTAGTATATTACAATCCCTTTCTTCCAGTTTTACCACGGAATATTACATTTTATAGTAGCATTATTATAATGTGAAAAATCTATTTTTGCTGCTTAAGACATTTTCGCTGCTTTTCACCCGGTTTCATAAATTGTCACCTCCTAACAAAAAAAAAAGAAGATTCCAAACAACAGAAATACACGGTCTAAGAGTGTGACTTGTCAGAAGCATATTGCCTGTTTTACTTGGTCTGCTTTACCCAGCACTTTTTTTTCCTTGGGTTTTGGAGGATCTATTTGCAAAAAGTAATAGAGGCATTGAGATGTTTGCCTGTAGTGTAATATGACAGCTTTCAAGATGGGTGTTTGGTGTTTGTATTGATTAGTCACTCTGTTACAAATTTCATCACCTCACTTAGCTGGTTTTTATACTTGCTTTGCCTGCAGGAATTTCTGAGAGTTAAGACACTCAGCTTAATTTTTAAGCCAAAGATGCATAAGAGGACAGGCGCTAAAGATTCAAATATTCCCAGTTTCCTGCGAACTGGGTCATTTGTTAAATCTACCCAGTAAATTAGGGCACATGTTTTCTGCACACATGCCATCCCTCAGCCATCAGGAGCTGTAGGGATGGTAACAGCATAAAAAACCAGAAAATACTTAGCGGAAGCAGAAGAAACAGATAATAATTGGAGTGTCTTAATCCTATTTTGTTTTAATCTTATTTGTTTTCAATATTAATTGGAGAAATTTCCTTTGTCGTCATGTTGGAAGAGTAAGATTCTGTACACATCCACATAATGTTCTTTGAAAATACAGAATCATAGAATTGTTTAGGTTGGAAAAGACTAAGATCATCAAGTCCAACCATTAACGTATGAAGGCACATCACAGACAGCAGTATTGGGCTGATACAAAAGAAAATAAGATACAGTCAAATGATGCACCAAACACTAACTCCAAACGTCATAATTCATTCTCTGGATGTTCATGCTTGAGAGGCATAAAACAGGTATAACCATTTTACACAAACTCATCCACACAGTTGTCCAATAGATATATATATTTTTGTTGAGCAAATAATGCCTGTGAAAGACTTCAGCAATTTAGCAGTTTTGTCCAAATTATCTTTTGAATAGATAACATTGTAAGTATTAAATAAGATAATGCGGAAAATACTAAAATGTTCATAATATATCAGTCAAGAATGTTAATATTGTATGCATACAAATATCTTGCTGGTTAAAGTGTAATAAAAATAGAATCCTAGTGTCAAATCATTTCCTGAAAGCACCCTTTCTTTTCACTTGCTACCATTCAGTTTCTTAAAACTGCATAACCCTGCTTATGTGGAATACACAGAGGTAAATCTGCCTTCAAATGATAACGTGATTTCTACTACAGCAAGTATCCCGCAGCTTTTGCCCGTTTAAAAACAAAATATTTTCCAAACAATATGTGAATCAGCTCTGCAGATGTCAACACCTTAACCTCCCATTTATCCTAGAAATGTACTAGTGTCAAAGCCTGCGTACAGCCTGAGTGAAGGGAAATCAAAGCTGAGTAAAGGATATTGATCACAGAACAGAACACTTCAAAAATAATCCACAACGAGACAGAAAACTGTATTTCTCTAGAAATAAAATAGTTTAAAAGATCTAACATCTAAAGCCTTAACACTGGTAAAAACACCAGCCGTCTAAATACAGGAAGAAAAACAGACTCACAAAAACACAACCAACATTATTTTCTTTGTTTTCTTAAAATAAAGGATAGAATAATGTGGAAACAAAGAAACCCAAAACTTACTCATCATTTTGAAGACCAACATATCTTGGACTCGGAACCAGCATAACTCTAACATTTTCCAATTTTCCTTTCACAATGTGCATAAACTGATCCAGGTGGCTGGAAGGTGGCTTTGTGGTGTAGGTCAGGAAAGCATCATCAAAGTTAATGCAAAGCGTCTGCGGTTGATAATGATTCCCAAATGCCAACCGACCCTAAATCAAAAAGAAAACCCAAGTACTCACTACAGATTGCTCTTTCACATATCTATAATTACCTGTAATAATGCAGTTCGACCAGCCATATGCAAACAAGGACTGTGGACAAAAATCCTGGCCATATTCTGTGCCTATATGAAACTACTACTTTGTACATTAAATTCCCAGTGTTCCTATCATCTCAATAAGTTTTCTTGATTTTTTGGGGAGGCAACAACTTTTAATTTGGATATTTGTACACATTCTTTAAAAGATGCAGGGGAAAAAAAGAAAAAAGAGAAAAGAAAAAAAAGAAAAAACCAAACCCAAAACACCACTCAAAAACCCAACATACAACATGTCATACAACACCCATTACCAGGCTAATTAATTGGTGACATTCTTGAGATGATTACAAGTCCCAGACACAAGTATTTCCCACAACAGAGAACACAACCATGTTTCAACGGGCATTGGCAGGATTTGTGACTGTGTTAGGGGAGCGCTTGTATTGTGACTTTAAAACTTCTTTAGAGTACGAAGGAGAACAAAAATGCAAAAAGAATGTATGACAAAAATAAATGGCAAGCCCCATTTTTAGGCATATGCTAATGAATAGTTCCACTCAGTCTTTTCACTTACCGTGCTCACATTGACTTTAATGACTGGAATAAGTGATCTCCATGAAGAAGAAGGGTCTTGAGATTCTGTTTTTACTTTAACACTATGGGGAAAGAAAAGGGGATTTATTATTTTGTCTTTTCTGCAGAAGAACAAACCACCATTTTCTTCTAGGGGTCTTCATTGCACACAGGGGTGTCTCCTGTAAGGGACTTGCTAGCAGACTACTCCACAAAGTGGAAGAATAGCAGGAAGCACACGCAGCTACACCTTAGGTGCTGGTAGAAAACAAGCATGCCATGTTTTAATGCAGAGCAATAGTTAAATAAATCTTCCTCACAGGAACTTGGTATGTTCTAAATAGTGCTGGTTAGGTGTGGGAGTTTTCATTTCCCCAAGACATGTTCTCCCCAGAGCATAAGTCCTTCCTGCACCTGTCAATAAGGGTGTAAGATGAAAACATGAAGAGGCTAGCTCAGAGGCACAGCCCTTACCCAACTTCAGGACCACCACAGCATCCTGCAGCTGCCCATTACCTAATTTAGTAACACATACTGTGCTGGTCAGCAGCAGCAGAAGGATCAAGTCTCATTAGACCTTCTCTGCTCCTGACAATAAATCAGTCTGGTGTGATTCTGCCCAAAAAGAGGCTTATTACTGAGCATCTGACTACACCATACATAGGCCATGTAGAAGAACTCCTTATAGACTCACACCATATTTTCTGGGGTACCCCAAAAAGAGGAATAAAATAAGAAAAGGTTTGTGTAGCTATACAGAAACACCACCCCACTAAAAAGACAACTGGCGAAATCAGCCCAAGTTTAAAGCTCAAAAACCAGTGAGTCTTCCCAACACCTACAGCTAGAACAGAGGTAGATCCTCACATTTTGTCTACTCAATGTCTTGAGCAGCTATTGCTTTACTGAGCAATATCGCTATTATTCTGCAAGCATAATCCTCTTCAACACATGCTCCCTTTCCACATCGTAGTTCAAACAGATTTTTCAATCTGTCTCTATTCATTAAACAAGGAGTGTTTGGTTTGTTTGGCTGTGATTTTTAATTATTATGCTAGGAAGTCTGAGGAAAGGAAAAAGATTTAGACCGTCAGGCTTGTCAGTGCAATTTCTCTCTCAGCCGCTCTTCAACCATTCGGCCTCCAGAGCATATGTTAACAAAACATTACCCAATTAGTTCAGCACTTTGCAGAACAAAGCATCAACAAAATAGCAAAATGAATAATAATTTACCTTTCTAGATCAGTGTGTGTTCTCTGCCTCCCGTTTACTTGTGCTTTTTCGTCATCTTTCTTTGCTGGAATTATCGTAGGATCCAAGCCAAATAGTTCCTGAAGTTGTCCATAAAGCTCAGAACGGTTGTACACATGAAATTCAAAGTCGTTCACCATAATATACAGTCGTGTTTCCGCCTTTGGATCTGAACAAACAGTAGGAAAAGAGTTGCTAATACTATTCCAACATTCCTTTACAATATTGACAGTTTTTCAAGTATGCACATTTTGCAAAACCCATCTACACGGTCGTGAACAGCTGCTAAAGGACATATTAAAAAGCAGTAGAAAAACTCCACAAAATAATTACATCGTTCCAAGCACATCAGTAAAACTTACCAAATGAGACAGCTGGATGCAAAATAAAAAACTTTAAAGGCATTTTACCCTTAGGTCACAATCCAAAAATAAATCCAGGCAGGAGCTACACCAAGTGTTATATATGAGGTCAAAAAAACCCTCATTTACCAATAAACAATAAAAAACTTTCTTGATGTACAGCACAGAAGCCTCCATGCCAGCTTCTGCCTTTCACACAGATACCAGCACTTGAGACCAATTCAGTCTCAAAAACCAAATGGTTTTCTAGCCAAGGTCTGTAGTACAGCGGGCCTGAACTGGGGAAAAGCTTTCTTTGGCAGAGAAACAGAAAAGACCAATATGCAGCCTTAACAAGAAACTCAGTTTGCACAATCAGTCAACCTCTTCACAAATTTAAAGTTTTAACAGTTACATCAGCTTGACTCTCTGATACTTAAAAACTAGTTTAACACCTGCTGATTGCATACAGACCTGACACACTTTGACATACTTTTGCCTCAGATAGTATGACCTAATTATGGAGTTAATGTGAAGAAAAAGCTCACACAATTTCCCCCTAATTACCCAGTTGAAAGAGTGCCCATTACACATTCACTCCAGAGACCTGAGCTGCTCTAAAACCTGATCTGGCCTTTCTAAGTCAAACCAACTTTTGGAGGCTGAAGCAGCAACGGTTATTACAGCGGTCCCCAATCTGGAACTCGGGGGGTACAAAGTGAAGGCAACCTTTCCCACAGCCATGAGGTGAGAGTGAACGCCGCTGCCATCGTGGTCAGGATCAAGAGAAGACATGCAGCAGCCCAAGACCCAAAGCTTAGAGACACCTGCTTTGTTAAACTGACCCTCCTTGCTAACAAACTCATCTGTCCCCTGACATCACACATCTACACAGCACTGTCCCAACAACAGCAACCCAGCTTTCATCCCTCACAGCTAAATAATCAGAAATTTCCATACTCTTAAAAAAAAAAGTAAATGTGTGCTAAGTCTCCAGAACCCAGTGACATCACAGTTTTCTGGAACAGGAGACAGAAAAGTTAATGAGCCAGCTTCAGTTCCTTCCTGTTTTCATAAGAGCACTGTCAAATCCATTTGTTGGTAATGTCAACTTGCATCAACAAGATATAAGCAAAGGATGACATGGACAAAGATCAGGATGCACAATTGTTCACCTGGGAGATCTCAGTATCATCCAGAACACAAATAAATGCAATTTTTCAATTCCTAGGGGCAAGCATTAGACTTCATTAACTAAATGAAATAATATGTAGCAATTAATTTCTTTAAAGTGGATTTAAAAAGACAGCCATGTCTTTTTCCTAATAGCAAGATCTGGCCTCCACACACCAATTTGGTTGCCTAGGACAATTTTGGAAAAGAAAAAAAAATGGCAAGGAAAAAGAGAAAGGCATATTTGAATGTCATATAGCTAAATGATTCAAAGAAGAATACACATAGGTCATGTAAAAGTAACTACCGCCTTGACAGCAAAATGCTGAAGTTTTATCAACATTTGCTGGAATCAAGGTGACTAATATAGCCAAGGTTTTGACATTTGCTTCCTACAAAGTTTAATCAAAATGTATTATTTATTTAAATGTTCATATGTCACCTACCCAAACAATTCAACATAAATATACCCACTAAATAAAGCCTAACGGGAACATGAAACAAGTGACTCCTGCCAATAAAGAGAGGAACTATCTCTCAAAACAGCATTCCCCTTCAAAAAGTACCTCACAAACCACAACAGAGTTTTACAGCATGAAAACTGATAAACTGCCATGGCACCCAAGCCAAGACATAGGGTGTGCCCTATTCACAATACAATCCTCCAACTTTTGTTCCTAAATCAAGTTACATACAAAACCTGCTCTCAAGTCCCAGTACAGTTTCAAGTTAACAGTCGAGGCAGGAAGACAATCCACATTCTTGATTTTTCCTATCAAGTTCTTTCAACATTGGTATGACATGCCTAGTACAAGCATAGCACCACGATGAAAAGAGATTGCACCTGCTAGGTCGAACCCAGGAACTTCCAAAAAACCACAGCAGGAACTACAACTTTAGTGCAGGTTATCAATAATCAGTATGCAGCCTGCTTGTGGGTCAGACCATCGCTTGCACAAGGAACTGTGATTAAGTCTTTATGAGAAGCATCCTTAAACTCCAGTACAACCCAAGCCTTACAGCAACATTTACTTTAGATGGCAGTGGGCAGGCATACAACACATCAACCTTGATAGGTCAGTCTTCCTCTTCTCAAAAGAATGGAAAAGCTAACATATTCCACAGGCATGTGGAACAATGCTGAATTTTTCTTACCAACAGGAGTAACAACCTGGAAGCTGAAGTTACATGAAGTTACAACACAATTTCTAGCATTAAAACAAATTTTACTTTGGCATACCTTATTGAACATGTCAAGAACATTGCTTAATATTGTTTAAAGACACTTATTTCCCTTCCAGGGTAAACTTTACAACTTGTATGACGGGGTTGTATGAAAATTGAAGCCCTTCTGCTTCTAAAACCTCTGAATAGACCAATGAATTTCTAATCATTCTCCTGCCACAAGATCAGTGAGAAATATATGAGTCCATACTACCTTCAGCACATCCCTGACACATACAAGCTTCATGCAGATTTGAACAGACAAAGATAACTGTTAAGAAACTTAAAGTGGCCCCATGCTGAAGTTCAGCTCCTTGTGTACAATTGCAACGATTCTTGGCCTTGACAATCTTATCACTGGAAAATGGATTATCAATTACAGCCCTTTACCAAAGAGGTGATGTCAAGGACACCTGAAATGACCTGAGAGGGAGTGCCCACAGTAAAGTCACAAGTATTTCAGGATCCTTCACTAACCTCCCCTTTGTACACAAAAAAAAAAAAAAATCCTCCTTTATAACTCTAAAGATCTCTCAGAAGAAAACAGAATGAGGTCACTTTATTTCTACACTAACAGGACATTAAGTTTATCACCACTATTAAAATCCCACTCCTGTTGCATTTAACATTATTGTTATGAGCACCTTGCACTTCAGTTGCAGAAATTAAAAACAAAAAGCCACAACACTCAGAAACTAATTATTACTGCTTATATCTAAGTCTTCATAACATGTATTTTTTCCAAGCAAAAATATTTAAGGTTTTTTTTTTTTTTCTTGTAAAAATCTTGTGGGAACAAAACATCAATTTTTAAGATGCAATTTTGTGATTTGGTCAAGTACAGGTATTTCTGCTGTGATTGAGAAGATGAAAAATTATTGGAAAGAATATATTATAATAAGAATCACTGAGGATTTTATGTTTTCATCTAAAGTAAAAAAATGAAAGCATTTCTACTAAGAATTAAAAATATTATGTGAGCAAGGTTATTTTCCTAGGAAAAGGAAAAATTATTTAAGAGAGTATTTTATCCATGTTACTTTGTTGTCAGACCTATACACCTCTGACCTCCTTGGTTACTTGGACTATTTGTCCACTAATTATGCAGTCTTAAATGCCAGCGGAAATAGTTAAAGCCTTGCAATACTGCCCAGCAGAAATACCACCACAAAAAACAGACACATCTCTCTTTATTGCATTAAGTTCAGATCATTTTTTTTAATTCTGTGAGACACTAGAGAAATGTATTTTAACTAGCAGAAGAAGAAAATTCTACAAAAACCTGTTGGACAATAACCTGTGGTTGGAAAAATCTAATTATCTCTAAGACTAGCTTTCACTTTTTGATTTAGGCTTCTTATAGTATAAAGAACTTGAATTTTGTCCTGTCACCTTAGAGCTTCATAATGTCTCAATTTAAAGAAGCAAGCACCTCTAATTCCTATCACTATACTGAACAGTGTCTTCTATTTACCTGCATAACCTCTACACAGTCCTCTACCACTGCTGAGCTGGTACTGACAAAGCAACAGCTGTACAAGCTTGCTGACAATTCTAAGAGGCCACCATCAGAGGTGGCTTCCAAAAAGGAGATAGATGGGGTGGGGGGGGGGGGAAAAAAAAAAGGACAAAGTCCTCTAACAGCAAACTGACCATCTCAATCAGTGCTCTCCTCAGCTGTAGTGAGATGCCATTTCTGGACCTCCTTGAACTAGCAAGGGAGCTGTGATGCTTCAAAAGTCAAGAGTGGCAGGACCTGAGACTCATTCAGCTAGACTCTAATCCTATAAATGACTAAGCACAGATCACTAGGCTGATTATGTTTTCTCACAGTATTTCCCACAGATAAAATTATCTCTTGCATCTGGTGTTAATTGTTCTTCATCCAGAGATAAGGAAGAAAAATAAGTGAATTTTTCATTCTTCCCCACTTCTACAACCACAGATGTCATTGAGACACGGGGTTATCAAATATTAAAGAACATCCCCTACTGTAACACTTCTGCTAAAACACTGGCAGCCCATCACTAAAATTTGAAAATTAAAATCACTTCCAGAGCATAAGAAGTCTCCATTTATCATAGTTATAAGCTTCAATATAGGGTCAATTATTTGTAAACTACAGCTAACAAAGGCTACTATTAAGGGTAATGATTTATCTTAAGAAAGGTTCAAGTCTCTGATAATAAACCCTCCATTTATTTCATTGTGATGTTCTCATCTACTAACACAAATCAACCCATTTTAAGAATCCATACCTTCTGATGATTGTTGCACATATTTCAGGTAGGAATCAACAAATCAATTACATCGGTGCAACTGTGCAAAGGAAGTATTTTGCTGCAGGCTGCCTGTAAGCATAAACTTTAACTTTGAAAGCTTTTTGAGAAACTTACCATGCTGTTTCTGCTTAGGGTTATACATCTTCCACCAACGAAATATGATAAATCCATCTTGAATTCTAAATCAAATAAATCAGAGAAAACAGAAGTTAAGAGAGCAATAAGCCAAAATCCTCTGTGCAGCTGCACAAACTGTTGCCTTACACAGTGCAGAGGTCTGTAGTTGCAGTAGGGTACAACACTAAAGCACAAAGCATTACAGCATAAAACATACAGGATAATATTATATAATCACTGCATTAGCTGGAATTTGTAAAAAAACCAACATATTCACTGCCTTCTCAAGGCTTTCCAAATACAACAGTAAGAATCAAAATTACATAGTCTCTGCCGGTGTGTGGTTCATAAAACTAATTATTCTGAATTCCAGTAAATAAATTTAAACTACTCTTACATTACATTACATTCATTACAAAATGAATCTTCTGGACTTAGGAGCAAGGTCATGAGGGAGTGAAAGACATTAATGAACCAAGAGTTCCCATTCCAACTCTAAAATGTTTTCTTTCTCAGATAATAAGGACAACTAGAATCTTGACCAGTACTCACTTCACAGCAAATGAGCTAACAAGAATCTAAGAATGTTTAAATCCTGCAAAAGAGTCAGTTCACTTCTAACATTTATAGATATATTTGTGGCTCGTTTGTAAGAACGTGTTTTGATACATGTTATGTAGACATGTACATTTACTGCCCATGAAATCACCGTGTAGAAGAGTGACCCCTGGAAGCCTGTACCTGATAGACATGTCTTCTGTGATGAAGTAGATTTCACGAACCATGATTTTTCCAGACAGCACAGAGAATGAGAAGGAACCTAGTGTGAAAAGAAGTGTTTATCAGGCATTAGCCTAAAATTGTTGATGTTTTATTTCCTGAAGAGGAAGAACATGGTAGGCAATTATCTCGAAGGGGTTTACTGGGTATCTTGAGTATTCCCTTTGAAAACACACCAACTTTCAGGACAGAAGGGAAGTTAGGAGATTCAAAACACATCAGACAAAATATAAACAACTGTAAAAGGTGCTGGGTTTGGCACCACCCAAAAACAGAGCCAAACCCTGAGACACACCAGTTGCTCAGGAATGTTCATGTGCCTTCTGAAGTTTGTGAAAAGAGTTAGGAAAGCCATGTAAAACATGTGTAGTACCAAGCCACTCTATGCAAGTCTGTAATTAGAGGAAATAATGATTCATGGCTAAATTTTTCAAATTTTAAATGGCTATGAAGTTGTCAGTCCGATTATTATGACAAATTGTGTTTACAGCAGGAAGGATTAAAAAGCATGAAAAGAGCAGCAGGTAATGCAATAGCCTGTATTTTTCCTAAGGCTTTTCACCTCATCCACAGAAAGTTAAGTAAATCATGATTTGTTTTTAAAAAAAAAAAAAAAAATCAACATTAATTGATTGAAGCCAAGCTGTAAATTATGGGATTTAATTAATGTTATGTTCTTCTTACTGATTAAGCTCATAAAGAACACCATATATTTGGCCAGCTATGTCCAGCTGTCTTTACTTAATAGCAATTTCACAGAGAAATTTTAATAAAAGCCCATAGATCAGGTGCAGCAGCCAATAAGTATCTCATCTCTATTGCTGTTCAAAAAGTTGGATTTGAAGATGGTTTGGATTACAGTTCTTAAATTCTTGAGGACATAAGCAAATTACTGCAAGGGTCTCTTTGGCAGGCTGGTATGGGTAGACTGTTTTTTTTTTTAAATTTTCACTACGTTTATGATCAATAGTTGCAGAAGAAGTCTAGAACTGAAGTCATGGTCACTCTGGGAAGCAGACAGGAAGGCATGGAAGAGTAATTGAAAGAAAATTAAAAGTGCAGTCTGAGCTAGGTTGTGGGATACAGCCCTCTGTGACTCAGCATCAGATATTTTTGTAATGTGGGTGAGTGCCCAAGTGATTTGTACTGACCTGTTTTATTCAAAAATGTTTTAAAATATATATCAAAAAAAAGTTAATGGCAGTATAAATTCTACATATCAGAGTCCCAGTATGGATTAGCATGATTAGTTCTGACAGTTTATTTAGAAAGCAAGGACACTGCCATAACAGGGAGCTGAGGCTTGAGACTCCACTGGGCCCTTCTGAGCCACCCCAGCAGTTCCTACCCTACTTCAGATGCCACAAAACCCACCTCAAACATACAGGAGAGTGGGAAGCTGCACCCCGTAACACCAAATTACGAGGCAAATTCAGAAGTGGCTTAGGCAGGTTCCATGGGGGATTGAGGTCAATCTTCTCCTTTTAGGACACTAACCATTATGAATACAGGGCTTTGAAAGAGGGGTAATGGAGAAATGCACACATTTTAAGTATATAAAGGATACAGACTAAACAGAAAAAAAGTCAACTCTACTAAAAATTTTAAAATATTGTCAAGTTAACTTTAATATAAAATGAGAGACTTCACTGAAAGGGAGGATGTTTTTTCTACCTACACCAAGAATCTTCCCTTAAAGCATGATATTGAACTTCTTTCTTCTTAAATTAAACCCAGATGATAATTTTCAAATTACTGTAATAAGGGAACACTTTGATTTTAATTTGAGGTTTTAGCAAACTGAGGTATAATAAAAAGCAGTAGATAAATAGCAGCATTAGAGTAATGATAACTTACCAATGTGGATGTAGCCATGTTTATATAATCTGTTAAGAACCAATGTTAAAATGAGTCCAATGTTCCGGGAATTATAATAAGTTAGGTAGATAATCCATCCACAAGACAATATTGTTGCTGTTGAAAGATTAAAATGAATTAAAATATTTTTTGAAGTATGCTGACCTAGATAAAAGCCTTACCTATTAAGACCGTGAAGCACAAGAATGTTATGTTCTTCCTACACTCCAAAAAAATGTGGAACTGATAGGACATTTTAAAAGGTCTTTTCAGAAATATGGTGTAAGAAGGATGTAAAGAAATGGGGAGAAATAAAGAAGGGGAAATGGGAAATTCAGAAAAGTTTAGATTCTCCACTGCTCTTCCATCCCCCAATATAAAAAAAAAAGTCTTCCTGAGGAAGGAAAAGGCAATACACATTTTATACAGGCAATACACATTTCATTGCATCCCTTATCACCCAAGAAGTTAAATTTCATAGATCAAATCATAACACGCACTATCCCACATGACCACTTATTTCTAAACCCCCCAAAAAAGAACCACAACAGAAGTCATAGTACATTCCTTCTCCAAACCATGAAATCCAACTGAAATTTCTAGTCTTTTGTATCTTAACGCAGGAAGCAACATTATCACATTTGAAACAGTTTCCTAAGTTGTTGTATCCTGAGAGAAAGGTACCAGCCCTGGGGTTAGCAAAAGTCTGTCAGCAGTTCAAGCATGGAATTTGATAGGAAACAAGGAAATAGCAATCAACTGAGAAACATGCTTAGAAAAAAAAAAAAAAATTAGGTCTGCTAATCCCCAAAGTAATTTTTACTTTAGTTGATTAAGAGCTAGTAACCTATTTCTAGCTACAAGGGTTCTTAACGCTTCCAGAAGGACAAACCCAGAAGGAATGGGACTGCCAGGGAACCGACTAGCTCTAACTCACTTCACTGATAATTACCATTCTGTTTCTTCCAAAGGAGAGGAGGCAGGAAAGCAATTTTTGTATTTGAGGTATCTTTACTCGTTGTACTAACTGAACTTTGTAACAAGTTTTTCATTTACGTACACATGTCATACTCAGACTCATGATTTATTGTGCCTTTTACGGGAAAGCTGAAGGGCAGAAAGGCCTATGGGTACAATGTCTTCACTCTGAAAAGAGTTCAGATGATTACTCAAAAAAAAACCAACTTAAAAACCTCACAAAACCACCAACACAACCTTTCACTGTCCCTTAATTTGTTTTGGAGTGGGAAGTTCCACGCTACCTTGTAACGACTCCTGTGCTTTGTTGAAAGGTGAGGAGAAAGTAAAGAGAAAGACTTGCATGATTTTGCCTTTTCCTTACTGGAAAACTGATCCAGTGTGGCCAAAATCCAAGCAGCTCATACAGCCAGGCAGGTAAGCTGCTTGTTGTGTAAAACCAATCAGTTCTGTGTGGGTGATGACATGGGAACGAGGCAGGAAGGGTTAAAGCTACACCCCAGGAAAGAAGCTGCTCTTGGCAGCCACTGAGGACACACTGCAGGGCCAGCGTCCTCCTCTCCTCACTCTCACAGGAGTCAGCTGCTCACTGCAGGGAGAAAGGTCTCACTGAAAGGGTCCCATTCCAGTAATAAAACAATTTGAGATTAAGGTTCAACTAGACAATTAACTTCTAGATACCTAAAGCCAAGAAGGTTCCCTCTTAAGGTGACATATACTGAGAAAAATCAGCACACTTGTGCCATTTCCAGGCAGTACCATCCTAAGTCCACTGGCTTTACCACTAGTCTTACCTCCACCACAAATAGAAGCCTTTTCTTTTCCCTCACCAAATTTTAGTCTCCACTACTACGTGATGGATCCCATAAACTCTATTTATCTCATCATCATATTCTGGGCTTTAAAAGCCTCTCCACTAAAACTACATTTTGAAAACTTTTACTGCATGTGATTTTTAGATTTTTTTCTACAATTATGCAACAGCTATTTGAGGGGCATATTAATTTCTGGAATTCATAGCCTCTTTTAATGGGATCAATAGCTGCTTCAGGATTCATGAGAAGAAACTACTGACTTTTTTTTGTTCTCTGGTAACAGGAAGACATAGGCCAGCAGATGAAAGCCAAAGAGGAATGGCTGATCGAAAGCAGGGCAGTTAATAAATATTACTTTAATATTTTTCTATCCAAACATCGTAATAACAGAAGGCTACCCAGCTTTTTCTGTTCTGTCATGGTTTCTAGACTACCAGGTGGTTTCCTCCAGTTGAAGAGATTAGCAGCTCCCCCAAACTGAATAATCGTATACAGGTCATTCTGCCCGCAGAAAAAGGGGATGGGCTGTATTACTTCTTGAAGTTTCACACACCCTTCAGTGAAACCAAAATTGGTAAGTTTAATATATTCAAGCAAATGAGAAAGCTAAGCAAGGCTTTTGGTTTGAATTATAGCTGTTACATGGAACTGCTTATATTCTACATCATTTCCAAGTAGAATTACTAATAGTTTGCTCCAAGAATCAAGTGGAGAGAGGGAAAACTGGAGAAAGACAATTTTTTAGGCAGCAGTTTGATACTCCTATTTTTTAGTGAAAGATGTGACTATCCCTAAGCTCAAGTCAAAGCTTCCAGAGACTAATTTTTCAGATCTCTTCTGCATCTGTTCCACATTTTATGGTGAGCAACTATCAGCATGGTGACTTACCTTCTTTTCCCCTTGATTACACTTCGAATTTTATGTTGACTATGAACTCTCCATGTCAACATATTAAAAGTTAAATAAATAGCACTCAGAAAGCACCCTCAGCTAATTTGCCTATTGTCCTTTTAATTCAGTTTGGCCTACCAAAAAACGAATTCTAGTCAACAGCCAGCAGACATCCTTTAACTTCCCAGAAGTAAAAAAAACCAAGCATTTTTCCTGGTTTGCCCCTTACTCCAGATCTAAGAATCCAGGCTGAAAAGCAGCATTTTCTTCTTCAGAAAAGTCCAAATTCATCACACACTTCTAGCACTCTCATCTGGACCTGAACACAACTTAATTTTTATTTTGCTATCACTGTTCATAGATTCAGAAAATAAAAGTACCTACACAAATATAAACAATAGCACTAGTGTTATAAAAAAAAAAAAATAGCATACCTAAATCAGGCACATGGACAAAACCAGCCCATGACTAGGATAGTTTAGCTTCAAGGCTTATTGTGGCACACAATTTAGTGTAGAATTTATGTCATTAAACACAACAGTCTTTATGTCACTATTCAAACTACACCATATTAAATGGCAGATATGTACATATTGGTATAACAAAGTTATTGCACCTGCCTGTCATGTGCTACAATGTTAATCCTCTGTTACAGTATTACAATTAATCACCAGCTTAGTGATTAGTTTTGGTGTTAGAAAAAAAAACAAACCACTTATTTCATGGACAAAAGTTCTCACTGAGTTCTTATTTTGCAGAATCACAGTTGTAGAGCATCATCCTTTGCACCCTGCATTTGTCACCCAAGTGTTGCAGCATAATTAGTGTTGGAAATGGTTCCACATTTTTTTCTTTTCTCAATAACTTAAGTAGCATTGACATACCTCACTCAGCAGCTGTATGAGAAGTAAAAATATATTTGCAATGTTTTCATGTAATTTGGAAAGAAACTGGATACCAGTACACCAATGTTTAGAAAAGTACATTTAAAAGTACACACCAAAAATAAAATCAACCTTTAAGCAAAATGCAATAGATTCACCTTACCTACTAACAGCCAAACAACATTGGAGTCATGTTCTGTTAGGAAGTCTTCTAACTGTGTGATACTTGGGACAAAACTATCATTTTTTCTTTGATCCATTGCTAAGCTGTTTTTGCATCAGCGCCTATAGAACTGAAGGAGAAAAACAAAATGAGTAATAAGCACAGCACAGTTTGGAGAAAATGGAGTACGTACCATGTTAGATTATCTCTAACATTTTGATGGAATATGAATTTACTTGGTTTATTCCTTCAATAATACCCTCATGATTCTCAACTAGAGCTCTTTCACTTAGAGCTCCAGAACCACTTCCACTCATCCCTGCTGCAACAAACAGCATGTCCAGGCACACGGCTCCCTAAAACTGATTACAGACCAACAGAATGCCAGAACACACGCTCCAAGTGTAGCACACTGAATGCCCTATACAGCATGTAATAGCAAATAAATTCCTAAAACTCTTGTATCATAGCAGTAAGTCAAAAGGTAACTGAATACACAAGGAGAAATGAGTCTGTATTAAGCCTTCCAACATTCAAAAATGGAATATGAGACAACATGTGGCCAAACCTCCTGCCCCCATGGGACAAAGGCCAAAGCAAGAGCTATGGAAAACTCCCACCACCTCCTAATCCCCTGTGTCCATTAGTTCTGTTGCTTTAGGAGGGATTTGCATCACTGTATAAAAAGTGACTACACAGTATCTCTCTTACAGAGCAGAAAACCAGTCCTGATCTTACACACTTACTCAAACCACCCATAAAACACCGTGCAACTGGGTTGTATCAATTAAGAGTGATTAACAGGGAGTAGCTCAACCCAGTAATATCTGTAATTACACAGCAGTATTCTACTTGCTTCAGTTTCATTTCATGTCTTCTCCCCTGGATGTTATCTGTCAAGCCTTCTTAAAGGAAAATAAGCACTAATTCTGCTTTTTTTGTAATTTTTAAAGCACCTCCTAGCTCCTGGCAGCCTGTCTTCCTGTCAGTATTCAACCCTCGAAAAAAAAAAGAAATGAGTAGACTTTATTTCCTTTCTTTATGAAGTCTCCAATGCTCCCCATCAAGTGCTCTAGAAGAAGAAAACTACACAACGTTGGTAAGGCTTCAGTTTTTGAACTGCCTAGCATCTTTGGAACAGTTGGTATTTAGAAGTGTTAGCAATAAAACTAATAATTTATCGGTTTTCCTGTTATATCCATACTACCTCTCACTATTATAACCTGAAAACAAAATACAGAAGGAGAACTGGAAAAAAACCCTGCCTTTAATGCCCTTGTTTCTCCCTTACATTTGGGTAAATACAGTAGGTTGAACTAAGAGCCTGTGAGCGGTCCCAAGACCAGGTGCTAACAATTTGTTCACTATCTCTTTTGTAAGAACAAATAGAATGGGGAGGAGAAAAGATGAAAGAAATAAATAGAAAGAAGCAAACAATAAAAACTCCAACACCAAAACACCAGCGGTTGCTTCCAGCAGTGATGATAAAGAAGCTACTAACTTAGCTCCCTTACAAAGAGAGACAATAAGACACACATACACGCACTTTAAAAAAGAAGCCCTTGTCTTAGACGGGACTTTACAATGGCAAATTAAACCACATAAGAGCACGGTGATTTGCTTTAAGACATTCACAACACATTAATAAACCCCCCACGTCCACTGAGAGAGTTGGGGCTGTTCAGTCTGGAGAGGAGAAGGCTCCAAGGTGACCTTATTGTGGCCTTCCAGTATCTTAGGGGGGCCTACAAGAAAGTGGGGAGGGACTTTTTAGGATATCGAGTAACAACAGGACTAGGGGGACTGGGGCAAAGCTGGAAGTGGGCAGATTCAGGCTGGATGTGAGGAAGAAGTTCTTCCCCATGAGAGTGGTGAGACCCTGGAATGGGCTGCCCAGGGAGGGGGTTGAGGCCCCATCCCTGGGGGTCTTTAAGGCCAGGCTGGAGGAGGCTCTGGGCAGCCTGATCTAGTGGGGAGTGTCCCTCCTCATGGCAGAGGGGTTGGAACTGGGTGATCCTTGTGCTCCCTTCCAACCCTGCCAGATTCTGATTCTGTTTTTGCAGAGGACTTAGTAGTGTTGGCTTGATGGTTGGACTTGATGATCTTGGAGGTCTCTTCTAACCTAAAGGATTCTATGATTCTAACTCGGATTGCCAACTGGATGATGCCTCTGAAAGCCTTTAACCCATGACTGACAGGGTAACTGGAGAAACCAAAATCAACACCTCCAGCATAAAAGAAGAAAGAACTTGTCTCTCTTTCTTAACAGTAGAGAACCAGTTCACTCCTTTGTGATCAAGACCACCATGGAAGTCCTGTTAGTTGGCGAGGACTGCCTATCACCTTAATGAACACCACCACCATTCAACGCCTCAAGAACACAACCTGGGGCTTTTTCCTAAAAAAAAAAAAAAAACCAGAGTTACATGACACTGAGACAGGACACTAAATACCATTATGCTCTACACAGGATTGTGGTTAGACGACTCATAGACTGCAAGTCATTATATCCTGACACTTAGTTCCTTTTAAAAAGACAGTGTTCATAACTCTTCGTCATAGCCCTAAATGGGATATCCTTGGATGTTCTCTGGAATACATTTGCTCTTTGCATGCAAATAAAGTTGGGAATCCCCCATCGATCATAATCATAATGTGTCAATAAATAATTTTAGAGCTCCACAGCTGATCCCTTAACAACTTATCCCGCTGATTTTTAAGGTTTTTTTATGGTTTTGTGTTTGGTCTGGGGGTTTTGGGTTTGGTGTGGGTTTTTTTTGTTTGGTTGGAGTTTGTCGTTTTGTTTTGTTAGGGCACCTTTTGCCCTTGATCAAGTCACCCAAGGAAGAAAATGATGGCAATGAAAGTGTAACCACCCAGAAACAGGCAGCTGCAACACCTGCACTAGATGTGGGCTCTCAGCATGAGTTTCAAAGGAAGCAGGTGATTAACCCACTTAGATTCTGAAGCAATTTTGGCCATATGAATTAGTGTCATAGGAAGGAGATCCAGGCAGAGATTTCAGCAGTACACATTGTTTACAATGTCTTTGTGTATTGATACAGCATGGAGGACAGAGAGGCAGGATCTGGATCATCATGGGAATGAAGAGATGTAGTCTTTTCAGGACAGATATCACCTATTTTCAGTAACCAGCTTTTCTTTCTGTTGACAGTCCCACAACTATGTGCCTTCATCTTCCATGCCCTACATACTGTACCCGTAGGTTTAAATCATGCACACCTCAGCTGCCTGCACTTATCCACCCTCTGTTACATCTCCTCCTGTGGGCAAAATTACTTTGCAATTGGGCAAAACATTAACTGCTGCACTCTTCAGGCACACAGCCCCACAGGTTGATGAGCCTGTAATTTACAGTCACACTGCTACTGTATTCTTCTGAAGTAACAGTACGAGAAGGATAAGACCTAAGTCTGGGTGGAAAATTAAGTATTACCAATATTGCTAACACAAGAAAGAAAATGTACAAAGATGAACAGAAACCCTGAACTTCTTGTTTACCTCTCTGCATTTAGTTATGGTATTTGCTCAAGGTCTCTACTGTTCTGTGAGGATGTGCTCAGTTAACGTGCTGGAATACAGTCCAAAACCATGCCAAGTGTTTTGGTTTATGTGCCTTCTCCCCCATTTTTTTTAGCATATCTTCCCTACTCAGTATGTCACTTTGGGCTCACATTTACCACGTACCACATTAACACATACAAAACGTGTTGGCTTTCTCCTGGGAGGACAGGAGAAGGGGAAGATTCGGTGGCACTGGAGTGGCAGAACCCCAGTACTGCTATTTGTCTTCACAGCAGTTGTTTAAGGCTTTATGTAGTCTTTCTCCTGCAGACAAGATCTCCAAACAATGAGACAAAAAGGCCAAATCCTTTATTTATGATGCCCAAACTGAAATAACTGGGGCCTGCTTTTCAGGTTGTATATGTTTAGAGCATCAGCATGTTGAAAGCAGATGGGCCTGGCTGGAAGATGTGAGAGTTGGATGTTGCTGTGGATTTGCTCCTCCTGCTCAGACAGGCTTTTTTTGCAGCAGGAACACACACTTAACAGACTTTAAAAAAAAAAATTAATTACTTGTGTCACACATTAATCTGTTTTTCTCAGTACAAAAAGATGCAAGGGATGTTCAAATCCTGGGGGGATGTACTTCATTACCAGCCTTCTTCCAGTATTCCAAACTCAATTCAATTTTCACAGCAAATATTCTATCCCTTAAAAGTCAAATACTGAAAAGCAGATACTTGAAATCTTTATAAACACGCTTCAATCACATCAAGGATAGAACCTAGTTTTAACCTCAGCCTGATACATTAACACTTAACACCGAGAACAAACCTCTGTTTGAACAAAGTCATTAAAAATTAACAGAAAGCATGCATATATTAAAGAGCTGAGAGGGGGGGAAAAAAAAAAAAAAAAAACAAACCAGAAGCCTAGTCACCAAGTTCCTGGTCATCAGAGTGCAGTTGCTTGGCAGAGGCATCCCCAGCCTTGGGAGCAATGACCCACCTGTAAAATGTCTGCACTGCACCTATAGCTAAGGGTGAAGGCAGAAGATCCTTTATTCCATGCCCAAAAGCATTTGGGTAGTGTGGGTCTTGGGCTGCTGTGTAAGAAAAGGAGAAAGAAAGAAATGTCTTGTTTACCACATTCCTTTGTAAAACTCTTCTGACACGCCTTGTGGAAACAGCTGAATAAAACTGGTATCCAAAGGGTGAGAAAAAAAAACTAGCATTCCATGATATTGAGAAGAAACAGTTTTATAGGGTTTTGAAGCAGGTAGGGAAATGATGGACACTGCCAATCACCTTATTATTACTAGAATTCATCGGGGGAATCAACTAGGAGCTTAGACTTGTCAGACATACTCCTCAGATCTTCACAGAAATCAAGGGCTTACTGCATATATGTTAATCGATGTTAAGTATCACTGAAGATATTCAGCTCCCAACTTCTACAGCAACTAGAAGACAGTGGAGTCGCAATTACACCCAAAATGACACATTAAACAACAGGAAGTAAATCCTCCTAGTCTAAGTAACTTAACATCGATAATATGCCTGAATGCTTCACATCTTCTTTAAAGGGGCCATACCCACAGCCATTCCTTTGAGAAAAGGAAAGAGAAAGCATTTTTGTGTGCTGTCTTTCTTTCAAGGGGTCTCCAGCAGCAGCTGCTATGGAATCACAGCTTTAGATAATTAAATTACACCAGAGAGGAGCCTTACAAACCTGAACACAACTCGACTGAATTTTTCTCTGAAGGTACGGTGACATTGTCAGCACCCAGATGCACATCAGGCACATTTCACAAAACAAAAAGCTGCCAACCTTGGCATCTTTCCCAAAACACTCCAGGCTAGGTCCAATGACTTCAGGCCCATCCCAGCACAGCTTAGGAAGCTCAGCTGCTGTTTAATCAACTAGCAAGGGAAAAAGGAAGGAAGAGAAGGGAAGTTGTTCTCAAAAAACACATGTACACAAAAACTAAGCTAAGTGACAGCACCCACACAGCAATTCTGTCATCTGACATTGTACTGGCTTCCTATCTTACATCAAACTAAAGGTTACCAGTTGTTCTTTTTTTAAGAAAAGAACTAAGATTCAGGTCTATTTTCCTCACCCACCCCTACTGCTTGAAGTAATAATAGCAGTAAACTGTAAAAAAACTAAAATACTGCACTAATTATACTAATGAAATCTTGCTACAACCTCCAGTGGAAACAGTTGAACTAAAACCAGAGCATAGAACAGAGTCACACTGAGTTAAATCCAAGTGTGGACAGCTCAAGTTAAATATTATTTACTAATGTGAACTACTGTACTGCAAATTAAGTGTTTACTTAAAAAAAATTAAATCAAAGTTTATTCAAAGGATCTGTAACACATAAAAATCATTCATACAGCAGCCTGCATGATGAGATTTATTTTACAGAAACCACCAAAGAAGCATCTACAATAAAAGAAATTAATAAAATACTTAACCACCTTCTGAAAGCAGCAAGAAAAAGCAGAAGAATCTAGTATCTACTGATTCAGTGTCCAAAACAGCAAAAGTGATATATTTTTATTTTTAGTAGCACAGAACATGAGTTTTAATACAGAAGACATCAAAGACAAGCCCCCATCATAGCAACCAACAGACAGCACACCCTGCATCACTCAGTTGACAGCCTAGGAATGCCTAACCAAACTTTGGATGACTTTTCATTGAATTTTAGATTGCCACCCAGGCTTCAAACCCAAAAAACTCCCAACAACAGAACCTAAAGGTTCATAACAGCAGAAATAAATAAGAACTTCCTTCATGCACGTTCTCCATTTAGAAGTAAAAAAAAAATACTCCTCTTTGGGGCTGGTCTCAAAAAGGAAATTACTTCCCCCGCTTTTTTTTGGTTTGAACTGCAGTATTTTACCTCTGAAATACTCCATGAAATTGAGTCTTCTACACCTCACATACAAATTTTCCCACAAGTACTTCCTCTAAATTTCTCCTCTGACATGCCACCACAATTTGGAGAAAGGGACAAAACTGCCACAAATCAAACCGAAAATCAAGTCTTGTGGCTACATATACCATCACACTTAAGCAAACTACACAGAAGTCTTCGTTAGTGACTGCCTCAGTTGGCACTCAACCCAAAGATTTTGGCACAGCAACAAGTGCAATGAGAAATTCTGGGAGAAGCTCCTAAGAGAAGATAGTGTATCTCACCACCACTGTAAACACAGGATCTCTCTGCAGAGTCCTAAGGAAGAGGAGTAAACTCTGGCCTATTTCCCACAGGATAAGATTATGCAAAAGGGCAATTATCAACGAGCAGCTGATGCACATTTCACATGCCAAAGTCCTCTAACAGCCTAACCCAAGAGGGGCAAGTTACTTTAGTTTGCTTCCCATGAGGATGAGAGCTCGCCAATCAACCCAAGAAGACTCACCACTACCCAAACCTACTCATGCATGAAAGCTGCCAGATTGTGCAAATTCAGGCCACGACCTGACACCCCTCACTGTGCACTTAGAGCTGACTAATCCGCCCTTAAAACTGTTTCTAACAAACGACTGTTTGAATAACCTATTAACATACTTTTACAAAGAAGAGGACTATTCCCCCTTACACTCCAGTTTTTCTTCTCAGTTGCCAAAATACCTAGCCTAATTCTTTATCAGGTCATTACATTCTGTACATAAAAATTCCATACAAATACAATTTCAAAGTGCAAGAAAAGTAGAATTAACTCTTTAAATTTCACAACAGAACTCCCATGAGAAGATGTAAAGAGATACATCTGTTGCAGCAAGCTCTCAATTTTGAAAGTTTTTACAAAGTTTGGTGAAGGTTGCTGTGTTTTAAGATGGGAAATAAATCCAGGTGTAGATTAGGACTTGGATGTTGGCTATATGTTAATCTTTAGAACACACCTCCACTGTATGAAGTTGTTAGAGCATACACGCTGATAAATCACACCAGAATTTTTATTGACATTGTGAAGCGCAGGCACGTTGCCTTCACAGCTGCAGGCACCTCTAAAAGCAGCAGCGTTTTGTGGTAAATAGTGAAGCGGGGTTAAAGACTCCGGGGAGCACAGGCTCTGTCAGGGACCGTCCTTCCCGGGCTAGGGAAGAGCAAAACTTTCCTTACAGGCCGAGCACAACTGGAAGCACCTGAATCCCCGTCCTCTGCCCCTACAGCCCTTCCGCACGCTGTTAACCTACAAAAAAAATATGCGAACGGAGGAAAAAAAAATAACAAAACAACCAAACCACGAACACGTAAGAGCGGGGGAGCTCCCACGGCAGGCGGCGGTGCCGGTAACACAACGCCCCAATGGGCGGAACGCCGGCACCGGCGGAGGCCCGCACCCGCCC
>NW_008590693.1:0-7462 GCF_000691845.1 Merops nubicus
AGAGCCCCCGGATTTTGCTTCTGCTAGTGCAGAGCCGCTGCGCTGCCCGGAGGAAGCCCTGGGCAAAGACGGGCCCTTGGTCGAGTCCGAAAAAGAAAGCTCTTGCTCCCCAATTTTGTGCCTGAGCGCTTTCACCACATCTCCCCCCCCTCTCCACCCTCCCACCCCCCCCTGCTCTTTCAGGATCACTCTCCCGTGTACAGGAAGGACAACGGCTTGCCTCAGTTTACCCAAAAAGCAGGAGTGCACACTGGTGGTAGATGGGGCAGGGTGAAGCTGGCTTTCCCACCCTCCTCAGCCCTCCTTCCCTGTCCCAGAGCGGACAAGAGCTTACTGCAGAGGCAGCTCCCATCTGCAGCTGTCCTGGGAAGCAGAAAGATGGAGTTTTATTGTGAACCTGTTTTCTTGGTGGGGAAAGGAGGAGGGAAGGCCAGTGCCAGAGGACGCCAAACATCTTGAGCATGAAGACATGGTGGGTCTGTCCCTGTTACAGATTTCCAGCCGCTGCCAGAGGTGTGTCTATATCAATATCTAGGTACACACAGGTACCTGCATGCTATTGAATGTCCATTCCACTCTCACGGCCTTTCACCCATCATTGACCATCTCAAGAGCAGCCTGCACTCAGGGCTTGTGTCATAAACACCTCTTGAAGGCCTCCCCAGTTTGCATCTTTCTCTGTAGGCATTCATTGTTCCAAGATGAGCCATTTCCCCCTGTGCGGAATAACCCATCTCACCTCACCTGAAGATCTGTGGGGTGCTTCATGCTGATGCCAAAAGCATCTATGGAAAAAAAAGAAGTGCAACCAAAGGAAGGCCTAAGTGGACATTTGAGCCAGATGGAAGTATTTTACCAAGGGTGGGCTTGAATTATGCACAAAGCCTCAGCTCTCCAAAGGTACCAGGGAGGGATAGCTTCCAGATGTCTTCTAGGTATCTTTTGCTGCCATTTTATTGGTCATCCACAACCAAAGTGCATGAGCAGAGCAGGGTTAGGCTGCTGTTAGGACATGTGGGCAGGTCAATAGTAGCAGCACGGTGAAGCAGGGCAGAGATGCAGAGCTCCCAGCACCAGAGCAGGAGGGCTGCAGCTGGCAAAGCTCTGGAATGGGCCCCAGGTTGGGATCTGGGAGTCAGAGCAGGATCTACCCCAGCTGCAGACCTTTCAGAGCCTTCAGTGCCACCAACAGAATAGAGGTGAATATGGCTTTTCTCAGGACAGGGCAAAGCCTGCCCAATTGTGCATCACCTAGTTATTTTGCCTTATGAA
The DNA here is from genome assembly GCF_000691845.1 of Merops nubicus. Lineage (NCBI taxonomy): Eukaryota > Metazoa > Chordata > Aves > Coraciiformes > Meropidae > Merops > Merops nubicus. The sequence goes on from NW_008590693.1 coordinate 1,273, forward strand.
CCTTTTAAACCTTTCACCTTGGTTAGACAGTGAACCTCCCCTGCATCAGACTCCTCAGCCACCAGCCATTCCAGGTCCCCGTTCTTCTGCAACAGTTCTCACTTGCAGTTGTTCACCTTCTGAAGTTCCACCCAAAAATGATCCACAAGAAGTGTAGCCACCCAGACACCCTTTAAAATTGTCAAAAAAATAAAATCATAGAATCTATGATCCAACTATGGTTGGAAAGGACCTCTATGATCAAGTCCAATCTCCATCCCAACATCTCCCTAACCACCAGACCACAGTCTCAAAAGCTCCATCTACTAGTTTTTTGAACTCCTCCAGGGATGGTGACTCCAGCAGCACCCTGGGCAGCCCGTTCCAGTGCCTGACCACTCTCTCAGGGAAGAAATTCTTCCTAACATCCAATCAAAACCTCCCCTGGCACAACTTGAGGCCATTTCCTCTTGTTCTGCCATCAGTAATTTGGGAGAAGAGACCAATACCAGCCTCACTCCAACCTCCTTTTAGGTAGCTGTAGAGGGCTCCTCTCAGTCTCCTCTTCTCCAGACTGAACAACCCCAGGTCCCTCAGCCAGGCTTCCTAAGGCAGTTTTCCAGCCCTCTCACCAGCCTCATTGCCCTTCTCTGGCCCCACTCCAGCACCTCCATGTCCTTCTTATCCTGTGGTGCCCAAAACTGGACACAGGACTCAAGGTGTGGTATCACCAGTGCTGTGTCCAAGGGCACCATCACCTCCCTCCTCCTGCCGTAAAGATATAGCCTAATCCCTTGAGCCCCTCCACTTCCCAGGAGGTGGGAGATGGCACCTGGGAAGGGTGGGGTGGATACCTGGCCCTCTGGGCACTGTCCTTCTGCCCCTTCAGAGTGCAAGGGTGAAGGGATGATTCCCTATTTCTTTTCCTTCCCACTCCTCCAGCCTGGATACCTAATTTAATTCCAGCTCAGACATACACTTACCTTCACAGGATCATAGAATCATAGAATGGTTTGTGTTGGAAGGGACCTTAAAGGTCATCTAGTTCCAACTCTCCTGCCATGGGCAGAGACACCTCCCACTAGATCAGGTTGCTCCAAGCCCCATCCAACCTGGCCTTAAGCACCTCCAGTGATGGAGCATCCACAACTTCCTTGGCAACCTCTTCCAGTCTGAAGCCATCACCCCTCATCCTATCACTACAAGCAGTCACTGGGTGGCATACTGCAGCGTGCACCAAAAATCTGGTGGATCTCTAGCAGCTGCTCCCTGGGGCAGGTAGGTCGGTGCTGAGGCTGGAGGAGTGGGCATTTTTGCTGCCTTCTCTGCTCCTTTGGCCTTCCTCTTCCCTCTGCTTGCTCTGCCTAAGGCTGGTCTCCAGCTGTACCCTGGCACCACACAACCACTCACTTCTGTGTGAGTCTGTGGCTCTGAAGGATGGCTGGAGGGGTGTCAGAGGTGAAGGAAGAGACCAGCAGTATTCCCATGCAATCTGCTGGCAGCACGCATTGGTGTTGATTTGAGAACATCTGGGGAGGGAGGGTGATCCTATCTCGCCCTGCTCTTTCTGCAGTGACTGTCCAGGTACCACAGGTTAGGCACATGCTGCTCCTCACTTTTAAATGCACCTTCAAGCACTCGTGTTTGGATGCTGCCCTCTGACTATGCCATCCCAAGGGGTACATCAGGAGAGAGAGGTCACCTGCGTGCGGAGCATCGAGATCACTGCAGATCAAAGGACTCTGGAGCTGGAATTGTCTGGGAGAGGGCTGGAAGGTGAACACGAGCAACAAAGGAGTTAACCCAAGCTATAGTCACAAGGCCAAAAACAACAGGTTCTAGCAGGTAGGCGGCCGGCTGCGTGTGGCTGTTTGGCTGACATTTCTGAAAGGTTAATCTTGGAATGCAGGAGCACATCTGCAGACTCTTCTGGCAGAGTCCTGCACCAGACTCTGCTGGCAGAGCCCTGCACCGCTTTCGGCTGGGTTGAGATCCAGCAGTTTGCTACACACAGGCAACCAGGAGGTCACGTGGTGGTTTGACCTTGGTATGCAAAGTGCTGCTCCATAGTATGATGGGCATCCTAGTGCCAGCTTGCTCTCCAAGCTCATGGTATGAGGTAGGAGAGGCTGGGCCTCCCCCTGTGTCTGCATGGCGGATGTCTGCACTTTCTGTTTTTCAGCATTGTTTAGCAAGGTTTGGGTAAAGGACAAGGAGTCTCCCCAGTAGGAGATGTCCTGGGGGATCTGAGATGGCTTGCAATTACAGCATGAGCAATTCCATGCAGCTCATTTGCAGCTTGGAAAGGAGCCAACATTCCCTGAGATCAAGAGACACCTTGCTTTGACTGGATAATTACATGTTCGTCTTTATCTAACGCTTAATCACACTTAGATCAATTCTCTTCCTTTGGATTATGAGTCTTGTTTGCAAAGTGTCAACCATTCACCTGCTCCCTTTAACCTATGTTTCTGAGCAAAGTGGCTTGAACATTTTTGGGGCACGTTCCTGGGTCTAAGGGTGCTGAGGAGAAGGTGGGAGACAGAGGTAGATGTGGAGAAATAGAGGGGGAACAGAAAATGGGAAACCATTGCCCTTTCCCATGCTCACACTCACCTCTTTCTTGGAATAGGACCTCATGGATTTGATTCCTCAATCCCAATTTTAAATCAAGTGTAGCTGCTACTCTTGTGCTGATCCGGGAAAGGCTTTTCACTGTTCTTCTCTACTGACCTGACCTGTGTCAGATGGGGGTGTCAGCATCTCAAAACATCTCTTGGAGGAAGAAGGAGGCAGAAAACATGCACTAAAAGACCAGTTTGTTTGCTGCTGTGTGTAGGCCAAGTTCTGGAACTGCTTGTGCTTGCAGGAGACCTGAGCACATGGTCCATGGTGCAGCACAGGTGATCAGCAGGTCAGGGAATATCACTTTCTGCCGTAGGTGAGGATCCCTCTGGACCCCTGGGCAAGTCATTCTTCTGGACATCCAAGAAGATCTTGTCTTGAAGTGGTTTTTGCCTCCTCTGAGGACACACACAGTGGGTCAGACTCTCAAATACAAATTTGAAAGGCCACCCCAGACCCACCAACACCAGTCCATTGGCACAGTTTCTGTATTAGACCATCTACCTGCTGCCTTATCTGAAAGGCACAGAGACCATGTCTCTCTCCTGGACATTTTTGGTAGCTGAAACACGTACCCTGCAGGCTGGCCAAACATGGGGGCACGGGGAGGCTCTACAGCAGCAAGGCTCATGGGCCAGGTTTGCACAAAGGAGTGTAGCTACTCCTCCATTTCCAGGACTTGACCTGATGCCCACTGGTGGGCAGATGCCACACAGTGACTCCTCCAGCAGAGCAGACCACCATGAGTGCAATATTGGATCATCCTACCTGCACACCGAATAGATACATCTGGAAGCAGTCCCAGGTTACATGTCGGGTCTGTTTTCTTTGCTGCAGAAGGAAAGCCCAGTGTGCAACGTGTCCTGGGTACCAGAAGGCCTCAGATGGACGAGCAAAGAGCACACAGCAGGGAGAGCCTGTAGCCAGAAGATAGGAGCATGGCTGGCCACTCCTAGACCCCTCTGCAGTGAGAGATGTCATGCCAAAGATGTGCTGATAGAGTCATGGGCCTGGGGTAAGCTTTGCCTGGCCTGAACCATCCACCCCACCTATGGTGGGCATGACACTCCATCTCTGTCCCCTGTCCCAACTCATGAGCATATCGTGTTATTTCAGGAAAAGACATGGAATATTTGTGTTGGTCTTATGTGCTGTTTTGCTGCTGTTGCCACAGAAAGCTGCTCCAGAGCCTTGCAGAGCCTGGGTGGGCAAGGCAGAGGGAGAGAAGCTTCCCCTCTGTCAGTGCTCCCACCCCCTGCACAGGCAGCAATTCCCCACGGATGCTGCCTCTCCCAGGAAGGTGAGTTATGAGCCTCAGAGCTTCTGCTTGGTTATTTTTCTCAGATTTCAGGCCTCCTCTGCCTGAAATCTTGGATTGGCTTGGATGAGTCGTTCCTGTAAATCATCTCTGCGCTCGCTTCAGCCTGACACCTCAATCCCCTCTCATCACACAGGCAAAGGTGTGGTCCTGGCAGAGCTGCTGAGGTTAGGATGTGCCAAGAATCCTTCAGAGCATCATAGGGCCATGCAGGAAGGGCCACAGATTTATTCAGGCATCTCTTGCAGAAAGCTGCTAGGTTTCAAGCCTTAGGAGGACTTAGCTGGATAAGAGCTTGCACGTGGCTTAGAGCTGCCCTGAGCCTGCTTTTCACTGTGAAGCAACTGGGAAGGGTCAAAGATGCTAAATGGAATTTGAAGAAGTGGAAACACGAATCTCAAACAGGTTTCTTCAGTCACACCCTGGCCAGATTCTTGATTCAGAGGAGGCTCCTCCATGGTGGATCTGGGTACTTGTAGGCTTGAAGGGATCTGCATCCTGAGTGTCTGGCCTTCTTAGCAGTCCTAGGGGTAGATTGGTCCCCTGAATTGCTGGGCAGAGTGTTTTTTTTCCATCCAAATGGTGGACTGCATAGGATTAATGACTGCATGGACCATAGGAGGATAGGAGATTCTCAGCAGCCTGTGCAGAGGGAGCCAAGGGGAGCAAGAAAGGCAGCAAGGGTCCGAACATGGACCAAGGGTAAGATCTGCTCCTCCCTGGAGCTGATCCAGGGGAGCCCTGTGTACTCTGTGTGTGTTGACCACAGTGTGCATGAGGGTGGGCTGAACTGGCATGATGTGCATCTCACAGGCCCACCAGAGGAGCCCAACAGTTTCATGGCCTCTCCATTTTTGCACCACTGGTCTTTGGCAGCTGTCATCCACAGCTGTGTGAATGCCAAAACTCCTGAGGAGCAAAGCATCCAAAACAAGAAAGTATCTGGGATGAAAACTCCTCCCAGTGCCCCTTCAGTGAGAGCTAGCGACTATATCCTGCAGACACTCCCTGGACCACCAGGATCTGTGTTCAGCATAGTGCCCAAGGAGTGGGAAGAGTCCTGAAAGCAGCAGTTGAGGAATGGCAGCTTCATCACAGCCGAACCACTATGTTTCAGTTGGGGTCACCTTCCAGGTCCCGTAACTGCTCACAGTTCTGCATTTTGGGGGCTCTGCTGTTCCCAGGTCCAGCACACGGATGGTGTGGGCTGTAGCTCATATGTTCTTTGAAGAGGTCAGCTGGTCAGCTTTTTGTTTTCCTCCAAGCAGACGGTGACTCCACTGTGATGGTGCCAATCCTGGGTGGATATTGCTGCATGTTGTTTCTCTGCCTTGAGTTACTGAGACATGGTTTCTCCTTCTGTGTTTGTTGTTTGTTTTCCAGTTTAAGATGGGAATGGGTTACTCTTTTTTTATTTTTAAGGCTGACTCCTACTCTGATAGTGTTGATGGATGTCCTGGCAGGGGCAGTTGTAGGGACATGCAGAAGGGCTACTGGAGAGTCCTGGCAGAAAATGAACATCGAATTCGTGACGAGGAGCATCTGCCCTTACAGCCTGATTCTGAACGTCACGTATCCTTCATGGAGGAATGAGAGCATGGCAGCACCACATGACCAATCAAAACAGCTCTGATTTCAGATCTGCAGTGCTCCCAACAGAGTTAGCAAATGAGTTGCAGACTGGGAACTATCTGCAAATAGTTTCCAATAATGAATTGAGGTGCGAAAGCTGCAATCTGCTCCTAGACAATCTGTAAACAGAGGGAAGGAAAATTCACCAAAATAAATTATTCATTTCAGATTACTCTCCTAGCTCATGTCTCAACTTGAAATCCTCCCGAGCCTGCAGAGATTTGCAGGGATGCTCCTGTACCTCAGGCAGTGCTGTGCTGGGGACAGGCACAATGATGGTGAGGCAGATAAGGGTGTCCTGTCACCAACTGGCCAGAACTTATCCCTCCCAGCTGATGTGGATTTGCTACCAAACATGAAACAGCTCCGTGGGTTGTCCAGAGACAGTAAAGGTGAAGCTATTCCAGGCCAAAAATTGGACTCTTCTCCCTCCTCCCTGCTGACATCATCATAGGAAGACGGAGGAAAGGGAACCACCCTGGAGCAGGAACAAAAAGAGAGGTGGGATGGGGCATAGGGGTTAGAGGAGAGCACACAGCTAAGGGATGAAGGACAGGCTGGAAGCAAACTATAACTGCAAGCTGGAGCAAAGCATGTGGGACGTCCAGATGTGCCCCACCATGGGATGGGATTCCT
>NW_008590693.1:7493-21271 GCF_000691845.1 Merops nubicus
CACCTGAGTGATGAACCAGCCACTGTGCCCAGCCATCCTTTGGAGAGCTTCTAACCAGCCTCAGGAGAAGAAGCTGGTCCTTAAGAAGACTGAGTTCTCTAAGAGCAGCTTTAGGTTCCCTGAGGGCACACCTGACCAGACAAACACCACTGACCTCAGGCAGACTATCCAGGTGTTAGGAGCTACGAGTAGGCTGGGTTTGAATGATGTGAGGGATTCAATGTCCCATGCCCATGTATTCTGTCTGATGAGGCCTGGCATGGCTTGGTGCATGAGAAACTAGCTAAAGAGCAGAAAAGCTGTACATAGTACAAAGAAACATATGGAGCTGGAGGAAGGTGCAAGATAGGAAGCTGAGATGTGGCAGTGTTTTTTTGTTCAGTCCTCTGCAAAGATTGCTCCTTCTGAAGTGGCTTGAGCTGTTTATGGGTTCTTCTGTGCAGGACTTTCATCTGGGACTCACCAGGTTTAAGTAGCTTTGTCATGTTGCCAGTTGATGCCCCATGGATCTCCAGATGCCATAGTCTGGTTCTGTTGTTTTCTAAAACCTGTAGTGCAGTCTGAAGTCTTTAAAACTCCACATGTGAAACAGAAGACTGGACTGGCATGCATTGGGGTGTTTCACAGAAAGGTGTGAGGCACAGTTGTCTTCTTTTATTAGAATTAAACAACTAAGCAAAATTCTTGTGCCTGTTTTCCTGAAAGAATAGTGTGATGGATGTTGAGCTGCTGTATGGAAGTGCAAAGTTCAGAGCAGTATTTTCCGTCCATGATCGTGCCAAACTGGGCAGGAGACCTGAGGAACAACATATTGCTCACAGCACAAGAAAGTTTTAGATTAAACATGACTTCAGACATCAAGTGGAGAGAGTCTGTGGCAAGTTGGGCTTTTCAAACCTTATTTTCGGTCCAAAAACTTGCTCTGTATTCAGGGGAGTATGGTAATACTTGAACAGTGAGTTGAAATCTGGTGGCTTTGTCCTTGATCCATTCTGACAATTATTGTCCCAAACCACCGTGATGTCCTCAAAAGCCTGTGTCTGGCCTTTTGGAGCTGCCTGCCTTAGAGCACAGCTACCACTGATCACCAAGCCACAGGATTAGTTGCATTATAGCTGCTCTAGAGCACAGTGATTTTGCAGGAAGATGTGTGCTGAAACCGTGGAGGCTTTACAAGGACCATTCCAGCTTTAAGGAATAACGCAAGGAAAAAGCTGGCTCTGAATGAAGACTTCACAAATTTTGCTGTCGAGGCAGTGGCTTTGCTTTGTTGACAAAAGGCAGGTGAACATTTGGGCACCTGATTCACAGAGGTAAGCTGGGAATGGCAAGAGGAACAGTACAGTGGGAGGGAGGTGGTGGTGGAGACCTGTGAACCCCTCTGATCTGGTGGCCACTCAGTCATCTGTCTTTTCCTACTTCAGTTTAGAGGCTGAAGAGATCACTAAAAGCCTTATTCTTGCATACTGTGTCCCTAGGAAAAATGAAGTGCTCACGTAGTTTCCTTAAAGAAAGTGATTTTCAGGAAAAGACAGGAGGCTGCAGGTAAATGTGATGCTTCTCTGTGGGAAGAGTCAGTGTCCCATGGAAATCAGTTACTTCCATTGAAAATTGAGCTCTCTGAAAACCAGCTCAGAGACTGAGCAGTGGCAGTAGGAATTGTGGGCCTGGTGTCTCTTGTTCCCATCTTCCATACAACCAGGATCCCTCGAGGCCGTGCTGACCAGTCCACGTCCAGGTAAAGACACAAAGGGACCCTCACTCCATGCTAGCCACTCATCAAGGATAGATGACACAGTGCATCCCAAGAGATGAGGTTCAGCCATGAATGCTGGAGGATGCTGTGAGGATGAGACACTCAAACTTCACCTCCAGCAAAACCCTGTCACAACCTTTCTGAACTGAAGGGTCTCCACAGATGCCTCCGTGGCACTTGTCCTTGCCCTGTCTCCTGGGTGCTGGAAGTTTGTGCCAACCCTTGTGCTAAGGATTGTAAAATGGGCAACTCAAGGATGATGATTTGGCTTTTTCTTTTGCTCCAGGGGTCTCAAAGCACTCGAGAGCACCTCCCAGTTTGCCATAGTGCAGGCAGAGGCTCAGAAGCTCTGGGGAGCTGGTGCAAGTGTTACAGCTGTGCCTTAAGCTTGGGGCTTCTCGCTTCTTCTCAGATGCAAGTCACCCTGCCCTGGTGCTGCAGGTGCTCTCCTCAGGCTGTGAATAACTGTGTCCTGCTGCTGCCTTGCTGGGGAAAACTTCCTGTTGGATCAACACCCCTTCAGCAAGTGCAAGAGTGTTTGCACCAGGGCCGTGTTCAGGGGGCCAGAGCAGGTCCTGTGTGAACCAGGCTGCCATATGGTGCAGAGCCTCTGCTGCCCGTTACTTTGCCATGAAATAATATTTTGTTTTATGATTGTTTGCAATTAGCCTCCTGCAGCAGATGAATAATCTGCTCTTGTTGATTCGACAGCGACGTTGTTTGGAGAGGGGACGAGCGGCGTGTTCCGCCTCACCCAGCAATCACAGGCACTAGGGGAGAGAAATATGGACACACCAATAATTCCCAGCAACAGCTCCAGTAAATTTAGCAATGCTGTCAGAAAGCAAACAAACAAAAAAAAACCCACAATGGATGATGATTGGAGGAAACCCAGAACCTGCTGCCCCAAGGCAGATCAGCCACTTACCACTTGAGCATGGCTGGAGAGGGGTCAGGGAGTGGAAGGGGTCAGCCCCCTGCCCCAGGCTGCTGGGCTCTGAAGTGTGACAGCCCACGGCTCTGCAGCCCCTGTGGGGGAGATGCTTTCTCACAGTCAGGAGATAGAAGCCATTTTCAGAAGGCGAACAGATTTTGGTTGGGAGGTGAGGGAAGCGGAGGGCCAAGAATAGAAGGGAACAGTGGGCGTAATTCTGACTCCCTGCTGCATGCAAAGTAAAGTACAGGACAAGTTTCAAGGAAAGAGCTGGCCAGGCCTGGGGGGAGCTGGCAGAGAGAGTGGAGCCTGGCGGGATGGTGGTGATCTGACCACGCTGCCCCAGGGGAAGCAAAAGAGCATCAATTGTTTGAACAGCACAAAGGTGAGACACAGCCCTGCACTTCTCTCAGGCAGGGTACAGAGGACCAGGTGGTAGCCCTTGACTAGGGGCTAGAAAGAAGAGACATGAAGCAGAAGACGATCCTGGGCGACAGCAGGGAAGTGGATCTTAAGCTCAGCAGAGCTGAGCACGAAACAGGCACAAATCATTCAAGCCACCGACAGCTGATTGCTATCAAAACATTTTCAGTTCTAGATCTACATCTGTAGATGCCCGTGTGACCTCCCAAAGCTCTGCCCGGGCAGGTGTGCTGCTCAGAGCTCTGGTGCAGGGCGACCTGCAGAGCTGGGCTCAACGCCTTCTGCACGGTGAGAGGAGGAATTGCACGAGGCCCTCCCAGGGCAGCACGAGTCAGGGACGTTGCTTTCTGCCCCACTGTTTGCCTCTGTTCCTTCAGCCTGCAGCCTCTGCAGCAGCTTGGCACGGTGCTGCCAGCTGCCTGCACAGATCCCCTGGTTGTGTGTCGACCCATGCCATAGTGGGGAGGGACATCAGGTAAAGTGAGCAGCCCCAGGGCACAAGACTGAGAGGGGTGCAGGTGCCAGGCAAGACAGCCCTGAGCATTTCCATGCTGCAGGAGCTGTGATTTTGGCTTCTTTTCTGCATGAGTGGTACCTGCAGGGCAGGGGGCTTTGCCCACAGTCTGTTGGAAATAACCACTTTTGGTTTATTTGCTCAGCACTGCAGCTTTGGCTTGGGCACACAGTTAAGCAGCTGTAGATGGGCAGAAGGCAGTGTTAGAAATGAGCTGCTCTCCTGGGCAGCTTGGGGATGATGTGGCCGAGGTTGTGCACAGCCAGAGCTGCATCTCTGACAGCGAGCAGGAGGGACACTCAGGGGGCAGTGTAGGAGCAGGCCAGCTATGGAGCAGCCAAGTATGACCAGCCCCTGCCAGCCCCTGCAGATGCTGGCAAAGAGCACGGAGGGACGGGAGGGGTCTGTGAAAAGCCTCAGCACTGCAGTGCTTGGGTGAGGAGATGACCTACCTCTGCTCCTGCACATCCCACCTGGTGAGAGGAGCTGACCTGGGGGCGTTGAGCCCTGGTGCTGGGTACACGAGGGACTGATGGTGGAGGTCTTAGCTCTGCTACTGCCCAGTGCCCTAGGAACAGGGCAGAACTCACTGCTGATTCCTCGTTCCTCCTCCTCCAGTTCTTCCAAAACCCAGAGCCCCTCTGGACCCTTTGGCTAACGCACACAACTTGATGACTTTCCCACACTTCACAGCCCTGCCTCTTCCTTCTGTGGCACTTGGTTCCATTTTCACCTCTGCTGCTGTCCCATAGCTGCGAGGAGCCAAGGACAGCAATAACATCCAGGAGGGAGCCTGCAGGAGGATGCATCTCACCCAGCTTGTGGAGCTCCTCTTGTGCAATGAATCCCATGGGAATAGGAAGAGGGCAGGTCCCCCAGCAGCTGGTCTGTATGTCTTGTGGGTTGTCTTGCCAACACTAACCCTGGCTGAGTTCCCACCAGAGCAGCAGGGGAAGGCCCCGTGTAGACACTGTCTTCCACAGATGTTTTTGTGGCAAACAAGGTCTGGTATAACAGATGTCTTGTGGAGAAAGGCTGTCAGTCATGTGCTCTGGAAAACTGCAGGCTGGGAAGTTCTCTACACCACTGCTTGGGTATGGAAGGATCTCTGATGTCTGGACAGACCTTGGGGCTGCTCTCATCCTCATGCCCCAGAGGGTCTGTGAATCACAACTTGATATCACACTAAAGGAAGAGAGGAGCCATCTCTGAAAGACACCTTCCAGTGTATGTGTAATGCTGTGCCCTGAAATGCATTAAATAGTTTCAGAGTGAGGAAGATCACTGAGACTTTACCAAAATTTACTTGAAAAACTGTTTCAGAGCATTACAAAGGTAGCTTGCAAATACCTGGACGTGTTTGCTGTCTTCTGAGAGGAGTGGGTGGTAGGTGCCTTTCTGCAGTGCTCCCAGGGAGCTGCTGTGGATACCAGAGCTTTGCAAACCCCTTTTCTGCAGCATCCCTGACACATCAGCCCTACGGCCTGCATGTTGCTGAGAGGGAAGGTGAGCTCCAGGAGGACAGGAAAGTAATTTTTGAGTCAGACTGAATATCATCCCACCAGCCCTTCAACTCATAGTCACAAGAGCATTTTTTTCCACCTTTAAATTGCGTACAGTATCTGATGAGCTGCTGCAGAGCTCATGGCTGGGTTGTCCCCCAGACCAGGGATGATGATGCCTTGGGAAAATAGAAGACTATGAGAAGGGACCTCACTCAGCATCCACTGTCAGGATCTTGTGGCACCTCTATGGCCAGTTCCACCTGACAAGGGAGGTAAGAAGGACTGAGTGGTTTTTGCCTGATGCCTCCACTTGGTCCCCTTTGAAGCAGGGCCCAGGCAGAGCTGAAAGCATCTGTGGAAGAGGAGAGGGGCTGGGGGAAGTTCCCCAAACTGCTGCCAGCTCCTGGTGGCTACCACCCAGATGTGAAGTATTACCCAGAGGGGTTTTCCAGGTGGGCCAATCTGGGTGGCCAGAGGCAGGCAATCTCTGAAAACCTTGGCATCCAGAGATCCCTGAGGGACGTCTGCAGCCCTCTTCCAGCCAGGCTTTGTCTGTTCTCTGCACCACATGGGTGACGAGCAGCCCGTCTGGCTTGTGGCTCCTGACAAGCACAGCTCCTCATTCACCTTCAATAACAACAAGCAGAAGAAGAACAATGAAAATGGATTTTTTTCCACCCCCTTTCCTTTCTCAGGAAACCTGGCAAGATGTCAAAATGCTCCGCAGCCACTCTGCCTGGAGAACGTTGCCCAGCTCTTCCCCGTGCTCCTTTGCCAGGCCTGGAGCAGATCTTTTCAGCAGCTGAACTGGCAGGGTAAGCGGGAGGAGAAGGCTTGGCTATCAGTCATCAGGAGATACTAATCACTCCCCCAGAAGTGTTTCCTGGAGGGGTGTGTGTGCCTGCGTGCGGGTGGGAGATGGGAGATGAACTGCCATTAGAATTGCAGATCGTGCACTTGTTAGCCAAGTGCCTAGACCCTGCTTTACAATTTGCTAATAATAAAGCATTTGTTCCTGGGAAACAAACGCTCAGATTTATGTCTTACTCACAAAGGACTCCAATAGATATATTGATACCTTGTGAATCTGCAGCAGAGAGAGGTATTGAAAAGTGGCTGTTTACTTGACTCCATCAAGCTCCTCTATCGATAACTGGGAGGCATTTATTTCACTATGGATAGACCACTTAGAATTGCTAACTCTCTGCTGCCAATACGTCCCATATTTAGGGTTATTATATCACCATAAAATAGCTTTATGGAGCTATGAATACAGGCACACATCAATACCCACAACTGCTGCTCCGTTTGCCCAGCGGTGCTGGGAGAGCCCAGGCAGCCCTGAAGCCTGGGGGACAGGAGCAGAGGTTTCAGGGGATGAACACACAAAGGAAGAGCTTTGGTGCCTTTCACCTTCCCGGGTGTAGATCCCAGTGATGCCTCCTCTCTGGAGAACTGGTGCAGAGACAGCCTTGCTTTGGCACCCGTTTTGCCAGCACATCTGGAGCACTGATGCTCGTGGGCTGGTCAGGAAGATGCCAGGCACCAAAACCCAGGGGTTTTGGTCTTCCTCTACAGCCATAGCTACACAGTCACAGTTCAGGGGCTAGCCAGAGCACGCAGGGGTGGAGGCTGTTTGTGGTGCTTCCAGGTGAGCATGGATAGGGCACGTTGGAGCAGTTCTTTGTTCTCTGGTGTGGCAGGTGGTGCTTTGCTCTGGGATCATTTTCCAGAAGAGCTCAGTTCCCAAGGGAAGCACAGCATGGAGAGAAGGACCTCGGGTGTCAACAGGAGGAGTTTCTTCTTGGGGAGGGGGGTTGTTTCAGATGCAGAAAGGACAGACAGAAACTGCTACTGGGGTTCCACTGAGGGTTTTGCACCACCCACAGCTAAGACCTTACACAGCCAAAATACACGTGTAGGTTTCAGCTCTCCCATCCGCCTCCCAGGTTCAAAATCTCCCACCCCGTGCTCAGGCACACCCTTATTTCTTGGTGATTCATTTAATGGGATCTCCAGGAGGCAGGGCTGCCAGCACAGGGCTGTAACTGATGCCAGGACAGGCCTCTGTGAGGCTGTGGGAGGCATTGCAGCTCCCATCCTCTGGTGCGTTTTAACTGCTAAATAATGCACTAATGGAAAAGGAAACCTTAGCCAGGGCATCTAGATTGAGCTGCAGAGCAACTGCAGCTTTGAGCTGTAATTTTCTGGCTCCAAGTGATGTTTTCCTCAGCTTTATTTCTCCTTGTGTATGTATTTTTTTTGCATGGGCTTTCCAAGAAGAGAGGAAACAGATTTTTCACTGTAGCACCTGAACTTTTGTGATTAACATTCTCCCTCGTAATAGATTTTTGCTTCACCAGGAAGCTGCTGAATCTAAGGAGCCAAATGCAGACAGTACCCCAAGCACAGAAAGGGCTGTGAGGTGCCTTTGGCCTTTCCAGAGAACTCTGTTAAGAACTCTGTACCTCTTTGATGACATATTAGCTGTATCAATCTATTTACCTCTCTGCTTACTGATGTATTCACCTTTGAGGGGGAGTGGCCTTTCTCTTTATGACTTGAGAGATTTTTATTCTGACTATTAAATTAATAATCAGTGCTTCATTTGCCTCCAATGCCCAGACAGTATTGATTTATCAAAAATGCTACAGTGGAAAGATGGAAGGTTTAGGCAGAGAGTCAACAGGGCTTCTTAGCTATTAAGAGGTGCATTTCCCGTGCACCAGTCCAGAGAACAGTCAGGCTGGGAGAGGAAGGAGCCAAGGGGGGTGTATTGCTGCAGGCTGCTCAGCCCTGTGCTGGCCTGCCCAAAGACCTTCTGAAGAGCTGCCTCTGGGCAGGGCACTGGCACTGGGAGCATCCCAAGGCTCCTGGTGCCATCCCATTCCCAGCACGGCACCATCACCAATGCTTCTGTTTCTCTTCTGATCCCCATCAACAGCCCATGCTGAGAATCCTTGGGGCAGAAAACACCTTTCCTGCTGCCTGAGGGGGATTCCAGGCTCAGGACACTCCCCATGGCTGGGCAAGGGATAGATAAAGTCACCTGTTTGTTTTAACAAGGGTTAAACTGATTCCTCTAGAGAGTTCTCAGCTGCTGCTGGAAGGAGAAACAAATACAGGAGTATGGCTATGGAGTCTTCCTGACCTTTTGTATGGCATAATCACTCTTCTTTCAACTGATTTTAAACCAGAGCATAACTCATCCCCATCACCCAAAAGCTCGCTGGTCTAATCCCAAGCATTCAGCAATCCATTTATGAACTCAGGAAGCATCACTAAGATATCATGGCACCCTTAATTGAAGGCACTGCCAGGCGCCCAAGCAAGAGCCAAGAGGTTATGCACCTCAACGTGGGCATCTGCAACCCAGTACAGGTATCTCCTGTCAATTCCTTTCAGACTCAGGTTGCAGAATACTCCCAGGACCCAGAGTACACCTGGAGTTCAAGGCCGTGGGAGAGCACTAAGGGCATGAGAGCAGTGAAAAAACAAAAAAAAACCACCAGATTTTAGGAATAATCTTAATCCCATCTGTAGCTGCAAACTCTCCCCTGCAGTGATGTGAAATGTGTTATGGTGCCATGTGCTGTTCACGTGCTGGCTCATTGGGTTTACAGCATGTCCCCTCTGGGTCACGCTGTCACACTGGGTATCTGCATCTCACCTCCAGCACCACCCCTGGTACTGCCAAAGAGACATTTGGTGAGGATCCAGACTGCACACATTTAATACATGCCATCTTGAGATAAAGTCCAGAGATATTTAAGGGATTAATTGACTTAGTTTAATTAAAAAAGCTGATTGTCTTTCCATGGAAGAGCAGCTCCCAGTACAGCATGGTCCTTCCAGTGGCATGGAGAGAGGTTAGAAACTGCACTGGGCTGTCAAGGGGTGTGCTTTTTTAACCTCCTCCCACCAGAGGCTTGTCTCCCCCCATGGTGAGGAGTGTCTCTTCACAGCCCACTGTCTGAAGGCTTCTCCTGGGCTATCATCTCCACCAGCAGTGGATCCAGCACCTGCATTTTCCCTCCTTGCAAGACTGGATTCCCAGCTGGGAAAGCATCCTCCTTTTCCTGCTCGGCTCCACTGCCTCACCAGGCACCAGCCCTGCACTGGCACTCGGTTCTGCACCACAGGTCTGACCAGCTGGGACATCCTGAGCCAGGGAAAAGGAGGGACCAGGCTGGCTCTGAGAGTAACCAACCCAGCCAAACCAGGTGAGGTCAACCAGAGCCTCCAGCAGCATCCCGAGCACACAGTGGTGGTGGGTTTGGGGCAGTTCCAGAGACTGGAGTCAAGAGGTGCCAGCTGTATCTCACCTCTCTTCTTCTTCAAGGGGTTTGGTCTGTAGAGTGAGGATTAAAACCCTGAAGACCTGACCATCAATGTCCTAATGGCAGGAGGCAGAGTCCCAGATGAATGAAAACAAGCATTGCCTCCACCTGAGGACGTGACTTTGAGGCCCTTTGGACAGCTGGCATCTGATGGCTTGGTACTAGGAACAGAGAGCTACAAGAAGAGTCAAAGCCTAGAGAAGATGGCACCACCACCACCACTTTTCATCAGATATGGACAGCATGCTGCTGCCCACCTCGGAAGACCAGGTGCCCAAGGAAAGGGAGCACTTGGCAGGGCTGAGACAGCAGCTGAGAGCAGAGCAGGGAGACAGCACGAGGAGCTGTGGGGACACATCTTCTCTGCTGGGATGTCCTGGTGACCCTCGGGCTCCTCAGAAGTAGCCCTGCTCAGTGGCTGGCACCCTTGCTGCCAGCAGGCATCATCTGTTGGATGCCACCCAAGCCTGGCATCCTCCCTGGAAGGATTTTCCCTTGCCCTGGTTTGGCCTGTGGCTGTAATGGGCTGTTTACTGCATGATTCAGGAGAAGGAGGAACTGATTTCATCGCCCCGGGTGCCTCCTCCCAGCAGTTAACAGTGGTTAACAAACTCCATCATTGAAATTTCATAAAACGACAGAAAAAAAACCAAAACCTTTGTGTTAGAAGCTAATTGAACCAGTTTTAACTGCAACAAGTTCACAAATATAGGCCCTGGCCCCAGCTCCTGCACTTAGGGAATTTCTTAGATGTAAGAAGAAACGACCAGTTGTCTGGCAAGAGGGGAGCTGAGCAGCAGCCAGGATGGTCTCCAAAGAAGAAGCTTTTACATTCTGGCCTCGTCATCCCAGATGGACTCAGGACTTCCACAGGCTCAGGCAGAAGCTGGTCCCCAGCTGGTGTGTGGTGCAGACAGGCTGCTCCCTTGGCTGCTTCAGGGGCCCCGGTTGCTGCCATCAGGAGGGTCAACACAAGTCCTACAAATGGTCCAAAGAGCTCAGAGTTAAATTTACAAATGTCTGTGGCTACTGGGGAGCTGCTTTATCTTTTATCAGGGCAGTCACAGGGCTCAACTGCAGGGAAGAAAGGAGAAGAAGAGGACATAAGAAAAAGAAAATCTGTAAAATTCAAGGATATTTGGAACAGTCTTTGAAAAAAAAATAAATCTAATGATTTTTAAGTCAATTTCCTTATTTTTGAGGACTTTTCAAAATCATTCTTGATCACTCAGTTTGCCCTGGATTTCACAGGGGAAACAGAAAGATCCTTGGTGTTCCGGGGAAGTAGCAAAGAAAAATGGGATTTATCCATCAAAATTGGTACATCTTCCATCTCGGTGCAAGCACTTAAAAGTAGATCCCACAGCAAAGTGATCCTACCAGTCCTACTATCCTGAATACTAATGAAATATTCAGTATAATGTTAAATTTGGCAAAAAAAGAGCTCTGCAAGTGCCAGAGGACCATTTCTTTTTTACAAGTTTCTAGTAAATTTGGAAATCCCACTGCACACTGGAGTCCGCACGTCCCTGGGGAGGGACTTTTTAGGCTATGGGGTAACGACAGGACTAGGGGGAATGGGGCAAAGCTGGCAGTGGGCAGATTCAGGCTGGATGTGAGGAAGAAGTTCTTCCCCCAGAGAGTGGTGAGACCCTGGAAGGGGTTGCCCAGGGAGGTGGTTGAGGACCCATCCCTGGGGGTCTTTAAGGCCAGGCTGGATGAGGCTCTGGGCAGCCTGATCTAGTTGGAGGTGTCCCTGCTCATGGCAGAGGGGTTGGAACTGGGGGATCCTTGTGGTCCCTTCCAGCCCTGACAGATTCTGATCTGTTTTAGCAGGGGACTGAGTAGTGTTGGCGTGATGGTTGGACTTGATGATGTTAAAGATCTCTTCCAACCTGAAGGATTCTATGATTCTATGATCAGCACCCTGCCAGAGTTTGGACCTGTCTCTCCAGCTCATCCCAGGGGTGCACAGACCCCTCTGTGCACATATGGACACCCACCTACAACCCACACTGACCACCCTGGGGTGTGGGGATGCCCAGGGGATGAAGAGAGAGAAGGAAATCCTTCATTTCTAAACCCAAACACCTTCTGTGTCTGTGGACACCCAGGAGAGCATTTTCACTGCTGTTGCTCCTCATCAGCTAATGTGTTACAGCCAAAATCTCCTCAAACCACAGCACGTTTTCCTTGCCCCACATAGTATAGGAAGGGCATAAGAAGGAAGATGGAGATGGGTCCTTTATGGTGTTGTTGGTGTTTGCTAAGGAAATAGAAAATTTTGAACACTGAAACCACCCAAGAAACAGGAAAAAACTTGCATGAAAAGATAAACTCTGGCCTCCAGAAAACAAGTTTCCTAGAAGAAAAAAGGGTATCTCACAACTGTCAACAGCAAAGAACCACTTTGTGTTTCCTCATTTACATTTCTTACTCTCTCGTGTTATTTTCTAAATTTCCACTGTCATCAACTGATCCTTTTTACAAACGTTTCCCAAAGGAATTTGTTCCCCTTTTGCCTTTCTTCTTGGTTTTCCCTTCTTTTAATACTTATTTCCCTATTTCCAGCTCCTCTGCTGTGTTGTCGCTGCTTCAGCTTCCAGGCTGACAAGTCTTTCTCCTCCTTTCCTCCTTTTCTTTCTAGTTTCCTTTTCTTTCTATTTTTTATCACATTCAACTTCCTCCTACCAGCTTTCCCTCCCGTTAGACCAGGTCTGTGCTGAGGCTGCTGTGGCTCTTCTCACTCAGAAGGACCAAAATAAACCAGATGGGGCAGGGGGAGCTTTTTGTTGGTTTGTTTTTTAAATGAAAACATGGTCAGTGAGTAGCAGCCTGACATGGTCATTCCAGAGCAGTTCACCAGGCTGCAGGTTAGAGACAGAATTCAGCAAGGAAGAGGTTAAAATGGCCTAGCAGAGGTGGGGTGGGGGGTTTTTGAGCATGAGCAGTGAGGGACAGCAGTAAGGGATGTGAGTTTGAAGTTAGCAGAGGCTAGGCAGCGGTCGACTCACAGCAGAGGATTTGGAGCTGAGCTGTCCAGGAGGAGCAGGATGGGAAAGCTTTGAGGCTGAGTTTGGGGTTCAGGAAGGTTTAGGGAGACTCATCCTGGTGGAGTGGGTTGTAGTGAGCTTGAAACAGGGATGAGGGTGGCCCAGGCTTTCATAGGTGAGTCAACCCAATGTGTGGGGTCAATTCTTGGGCTAGCTGGGAAGCACGTTAGAGGTTGCATGTTCTGGGGCTTGGGTGGCCACCCTGGGGGTATATTTTAGGATAACTCCTCTGTGTATAACATCAGTAGAGGTTCATTGACCTCAATGGGGATCTGAGATGATTCTACCACCAGGAAAACTCTTCTTAAAATAGGACCAGAGACCCAAGCCTTTCATTGTCACTGCCTATGAGATGATTGCAAGTGAATTTAGAGACAGGACCTGGTGTATAACACCACAAGAAAGCAACCCAGGGAGAGTACTTGTGGGGAGGGAGATGGAACGAAGCACAATGAGCAGGGCAATAGGGTGGCTGAAGAGGACAGTCTTGGCTGAGAGCTCTCCTAGACATCAGCTGAACAAATTGGGTGATATCTGGTTTGCAGGCGTTGCTAACAGGCCTAGAAAGACCATGTTGGAGCTGGAGGTTCTTTGGCTTTGGCCATCTGTGATACCATATGTAAATGTTGCCAAAGCCCCAGGATTTAAAGCCAACTCATTTTTTCACAGCTAAATCTCTCAGATATCTGTGATGTTTCCCCAGCTGGGTAGGCTCAGCACCTTGGGTGCTCATGGACATATTGTAACACTGAATTTGAGGAAATCCAGGCACCTCCCAAAGTTTGGAGCTTTTCTTTGCTGAGATCTGGCTTGGCTGCACACATTATGTACCAGTGGCTCTGCAGAGCAGCTCGGAGCCATGGCAGATTTCCAGTGGTTAGCGTGCAAAAGAGAAATCTTTGACCCACTCAGTTTAATTCTTGGAGGGTTTCTGATGGGATGTCTGGTACCGGGAAGAAAAGCTTCAGAAATACACCCAGCTGGTGCTACTGCCAGTGCTCTGGGAGATAAAGCAGTTAAGGACATTCAGAATAAATGTCAAGAAATTGCAAGGAGAGTCACCTGCTCATTATTTTTATAAATTCTTGCTGAAAGAATGCTTCTTTAGATAACAAATGAGAGCACCGTGAGAGGCATAAATGTCATGTCTCTTTTTTTTTGTTTAATTCACACTAGGCAGAGGCATCTGCCTGTTACAAGCTTCTGATAATGAAGGGCATGTTGTGGTGACCCCACGCAGCCTAAGTGAGCCC
>NW_008590693.1:21302-34047 GCF_000691845.1 Merops nubicus
GCTTCCCTCAGCATCCAGCACAAAGCAGGCTGTGCCTGGTGCAAGCTCATCCAGCCCATTACTGCTCGGAGCTTTATTTTTGGATCACTCCAGCAAGTCGAGAGCTTTGGTCTTTGAGGGAATCTGTTTACACTTGAAGCACTTGTGCATTTATTGTAAGTGGTGCTCGGGGTGGGAGGGTCATGGCTTCAATCAATAGGATGCAGCTGGACTTCAGAAGCAGGAGGGAAGAGCATCACACGTCCTTGGTTCTCTCTGGAGACGGGATGTTTGTAAAGATGGGGTGTTTGTAAAGATGTGGTGTTTGTAAAGATGGGGTGTTTGTCTGCTCCAGGTATTACTGGCAGAGGAACAGCGTGTGGCCATCACTGGGGCAACGAGGCCTCTCCTGGCTTTGAAGGCAGGAGGGCAGTTGGGTGTGCAGAGAAAGGGGGATTAGGACCTGTCAGTTCAGTGTAGGGGTCACCCAGTCTTCAGCTCTGCCTCTGAAAGCTGTAAAGCAAAGCCAGACCAATGCTGTCCCATCTCACACACCTGCTGCTCAGCCAGGGAGCTGCCATGGTCGTACAGCTTCCAGAGCCCCAGCAGGTCCTCTTCTGTCAATCACCTTGTGCTAGGTCTTTGCGAAAATCCTGGTGTCCTCTGCTATTCACCAGACTGATCTCCGTGCTTCAAGTCACCAAGTCCACGTTTGCCCCTGGATTGCTTCTGGATATGTTGACTCCTCGAGGGGTCAGACCTGAAAATTTCCCTTTCCCCAGGGTAGGTTGCAGGACTGGCATGGCAGGTCCCAGGTCTGTATGGTGTCTACACCACGCTGCTGGGTCTGCACAGGGGCAATGAAGGAGGCAAAGCACAGCTGGTGGGGAAGGCAGGGGGACCAAAAAAGGGGTCTGCTGATGTCCAAGGGCAGGCCTGGGGAGCTGGAAGAGCTGAGGAGAGAAAAGAGGTTATTTTCATAGGTCCTCACCATGTGCTAAGGGGGCTGTGCTGGGGAAGGAGTGGAAGCACCCCCCCCCTTTCCAACTCAAACCAGGAGGAGCTGTCTGTACCTCCAAGCTGCGTGTACACTTCTCTCAGAGGAAGGAGAGCGTAGGAATGTGCCTTGTGCTTGGACAGAAAAGCACAAAGCAGGACAGCCTGTGCTGCTGCAGGTCACCATAGCCTTGGTAGCTTCAAGGAAAGCTCCATCACCCATCCCCACGAGACAGGCATGACTAAAGAAGGTTTCTTGAGACAAGGAATCAGTGGGAAATAGTTTCAGAGGGAAAAAAATCAGAGCAATGCTGATAAAACGGAAGATGTTTGGAGGATATTATTTTATTTGTATTTTTTATTCAGACTTCTCCCAATTTTCTTCTAAATCCATTTTTCAGCTCATCCTTTCCAGATTTCTGACTTAGTATTGCCATGCTCTCTGTGCTTCTTCTTTTGGACCTGTGAGAGCCATCCCCTGCCCCACAGTTTGCTATAGGGAGCCTCATGCTCCCTGGCCCAGGGAAAGGGCTCCTGGCTGCTTCCAGGCAGAATGTTGAAGTCATGTGGGAAGCCAACGGCTGGCAGTGGACATGCAGGAGGACCACCAATGCAGAAGGAGCCACCAAAACACAGGCAATTTTTGGAGGTGGCCTGCCCACATAGTGACACACACATCTTTTCTCCTCTGTCCTACCAGATGGCTATTGAAGAAATGGAGTTTGGGGGCTTTTTCTTCCATGCTTCTCAAAGTATGCCCCATTCCCAGCCCCTTTTCAGAGTGTTGTAGTAAGCAGCACACTGGTTTTGCCCCCACCAGGAAAGAGGTTGGTTTTTCTTGCTGATGGCAGTGGAACCCAGTCCCATCAGTTTTAGCTGGGGCTCTGGCTCACAAGCAGCTATCTCCATGGGCAGGGAGAAGAGAGCTGCCCATCTCCTCCTGGAGCCTTGTACATGTTGATGCTCCAGTGGCAGTTCTGGGGCACTCTGGTCCCCAGGAGTGGAGATGGAAAGGACAGGGGCAGCATTTTCCCAGGGTAGACAGCTCCAGGGCAGGGCCCCAATGCCTCGCTGCCACTTCCAAGAAGAAGTTGTCTCTCTTGGGGATGACAGCAGAGTAGAAGCCAACAGGGCATCTCCTGTTAATCCAGCTGTGCATGGGCCTCCTTCTTTTGGTGCAGCAGAGGCCCGAGGGAGCAATGTGCCCTTGCCTGCATCTCTGTGATGTAGCCTGTAGGTGGGAAAACGCTCTGTGGGTAGGAAAACTCCCACCCTGTCTTTCATTCAGCAGAAAACATCAGCAGCTGCAGCTCTGCTGCCTCCTGACAGTCTGGATTTGAGAGCTGGGGAGATTCACTGACCGTTGCCATCTGTGTCCACAAGGACATCTTTTAGGCAGTGACCCTGAGCAAGAGCCATCACACCTGAAAAAACCCATGGCACACGCCCCGACAGATCAGCTCTGGAGAAATCCAGATGTGCTTTCCAGCAGCTCAGGATCTGATGCCACCAGGACGCTGAAATGCCCACAGTTACTTCAGCCACAGCAGTCAGCAGATATTTGTGAGGCTTATTCACAGGAGGTCCCCCCAGACACCACTGCGATGCTTTGTGCAGTCAGGATGTCCCCTCACCAGCACAAGGGACCCTGAGCTGAGCAGGCAGCCAGGGAAGGGCTGAGGAGCTCACGCTGCCCATCACAACACCAGCCCAGGCAAGGACCCCGTGCCCAACCAAGCTGCCATCGTGACTCCTCTCATCAGGACTAACCTCACGAGGGCTGGAGCCCAGCGACAGCTTTTGTCCACCAATGACAAAAATTCTCTTTAATCTCCACCTCTGAACCTTCGTTTCCTTTCCAAGCTCCCTAATTCCCTCTCTGTGGCTCACTGGGAGGCGGCTGCTCCCCCATTGTCCCAGCACTTACTGGGACACCCCAGGACCCGGGCTCAGCATCATTCCCCGACTCAGCCCCTGCTGGCATGTCCAAGGGGCTGAAAACTGACTGAAACCTCTGGTGCCCTGCACCAGGCCAGAGCCTTTCCTGATAGCACTCGTGGAGATGGAAATGTAACATTTGAATGGATGGCCCTTTAATTACACTTTTTCTGCCCTGCTCTTTTGCTTCCCGCTGCAGAAAGCCAAGTGAATGTTAATGGGGAGCAGCTCTGCGGGGCAGCTCGCAGCCTCTGCCCGCCTGCTTTCATCCTGCTGCATGCCTGCCCCGAGTATTAATTAAGCAATTAAGGCAAAGGAGGTGTCT
Source organism: Merops nubicus (assembly GCF_000691845.1). Classification (NCBI taxonomy): domain Eukaryota; kingdom Metazoa; phylum Chordata; class Aves; order Coraciiformes; family Meropidae; genus Merops; species Merops nubicus. The sequence continues at coordinate 24,541 of NW_008590693.1, forward strand.
GCTGGTCTGCAGCCCGGGCGAAACACTCCCTTCAAGGGCTTGGAGCTCTTGGGGCACCGTTGGTGGCAATCCTGGGCCACCGTGGTGCCCAAGGCTGGCAGGGGTGGTTGTGTCTTAGGAAATGCAGCAGTTGAGCTGCACAATGAAACCAGCTCTTCCAGGGACTTATCTGCACAGAGGCTTGGCCTGACCTTCCCCTTTTTTATTGTTTTGGGTGGAGGGGGAGCTCACTTTGCTGTGAGAAAAGCATCATTTGAGCAGAATACAAAAGCTTTAGAAAAACTCCCACAGCAAAACCTTCCTAAGGCTCTTCTGTCATCTGCAGCTTGGAAATGAATGCTGCTGTGCTCGGGGCCCAGCTGAGCTGCCTTTGAGAGCCCACGTGAGGGGCATGTCACACAAGCTCTCCTGGGGCCGGGTGGCAGCGGGGTGGTGCTGCATCCCTGCTGCTCCTAAAGGATGTGGGAGATGCTGTGCGAGTCCAGGATTTATCTCAGCACTGTTAAGTGGGGAAAGGAAATGGAGGTAAGCCATCAGCCAGGATTTAATTTGAGACCTTGGAGAATTCACCACCTATTGTCCTTTTAGCCCAATGTAAGAGAGAAGGTGAAAAAGGGCAAAGATCTTCCATAGGAAGTTGTCAATTGATGGGACAGATGAACTATAATGTGCATGGTGGGAAGGAGGGATGGGTTCCTGAAGGAATCAAGGTGATTTTCCTCTTGGGACATGTCAGAGCATTTGGTCCTTAATACCAGACCTCTGTGTGGTGGGGTCAATGAGATCAGAGGCAGCCTGACTCTGACATCAGCTCAGCAATGTCATGAACTCAGGCACTGGTGCCAAATCCTGCTGCTAGAAGGTGCCATGCCCTGCAGTGCCAGTGGTCCTCCTGTCCTAATGTGGATTGCTTTCTTTCCTGAGGGCTGACCAGGAGTTTCTGTGCCCTCTACATCAGGCAAATGCTAACAGGACAGTGGTAAGCAGAGCAGTGGAAGGAGCAGGTCTGGCCACCCATCCAGATCTGCCACATCTAAAGTGCTGAGCACAGGGGGACTGACCCATGACTCCTGCCTCCCCCCCAGCCCAGTTGTCCCATCTCCAAGGCCTCTCTCATGCTCTTTAGCCCAAAGCCAAGTGCAGCTGGTTCAATCTCTGTTTCTCTAACCTGTCTGCTGAGGTCCCCTGGCAGAGAGGGCACCTTGCAGAGATGCTGCATGACAGGGTCCTGTGTCTAAGGTCACTCTCTAGGAATCCTTTCCAACCCCAGCTGCAGCCTGTGACCCTGCCCATTGAGGAACCTTCTTTCCTCCTATGTCCTCCTTGTGACAATCCAGGGCACTGAGGAAAAAAATAAAACAAAGCCCTGCAAGATACTTGTCCATTATTGATAATTTCTTTGTTAATCCCAAAATGGGGGGGAGATTTTTTGCTGTTGAGCCATGCACAGCCTGAGAGAGGAGGAATTTAGGGCTGCAGCTGGGCAGCTCAAAATCTCTGTGGTATTGGCCATGTATATAGGCCAAAGAGCTCAAAAGAGTCACAGGTGTGAAATCCAGGAACAGTGGCCTAGAAAATGTCTCCTAGTGGGTTAACAAGTTCATTTACAGCCACGTCCTTCCCAGTGAGGGGTGCATGCTCTGTTTCAGTTCTAGAGCAGTGACCAGGATCACAGTCACTGGGAGGGGGGTTAAAACCTGCAGCCAGCCAGCTTGGACGTGGTCCCTTTTTCACTGGTATTTCCTCCCTTGGCTTCTCTGAAATTTATTTGGCTTTTACACATCCCATTTTCTCTTTCTCCTCTGAGCTTCTCGGAACTTTACTCATTACTTTGGTTCAGAAGGGTTGATCTTGGCAAACGACCAGCTAAGCCATTGTCACGGGCCAATAGAAAGTTTTAGGTTGAAAGGGACCTCTGGAGGTCTCTAATTGCCTCTTCTGCTCCGAGTAGGGCTGACTCCAAACCTGGACCAGGTTTCTCAGTGCATCATCCAGATGTGTTTGAAAAATGGCCAGGGATGGAGATCCTCCCCACCTCCCTGAGCTTGAAGGGGAAGAAGATTTACCTTGTGTTCGGTGGGAATTTTCCACATTGCAACTCATCCCCATTGTGCACCTCTGGGAAGAGTTTGGCTCCATCCTCTCCATAACCCCCACCCTTTCAGTAACTGTTTTCAGTCCATTTCAGCATTTTATCACAGCCATTCATTCTAGCTAGGATGAATTCATTATTCACTGGGGTGGAAGAATCCTCTCAATTCTGTCCTGTAAGTCAGGAGTCAAGAAGCAAAAGAGGATCAGTCGTGGGACAGACCTCTCTGGTTTGACAGAGAGATTGTCAGAAGCACTCTGAGAACAGCCCTTCACCCCCATCCACCCCCATCCTATTAAGAAATCTAGAGTATATTTCCCTAGTTTGTTCAGAGAACATCCTGTTGCACTGAGTTAAAAGCCTTAAAGTCAATATATTTCACAACTATTGCTTCTCTTTATCCACTGGGCCAGTTACTGTCAAAAAAATTGGTCTGATTTGAAATGATTTGTTTCTGACAAATCCCAGATGGTTCTTTTTCATCACCTAGAGATATCTTATGTACTTATAAACTGAAGGCTTTGTACTTTGTTCTCTCTGCTGTCGAAGCCAGCCTGAGCTAGTGATGCCATTTGCCCCGTCTCACTGCTGTCTCCACGCTGCCTTTTCAGCCCTCCACTACATCCTGAATAGGAGTTCTAGAAGATAAGGCTCAGCTCAGAGATGAAGGCAGCTGGTGCAACTTCACCAGGCCCTACCACCTTCTGCTCTGCTCATCCTGGTGGCCAAAGTAAGTCTCATCAGCCTGCAGTTCCCAGGTCCTCCTGCGTCCTCTCTCCTGAAGCTGGCTGTGACAGGGGGCTTGCTACAGTTGTTGGGGCTTTCTTCCAATCCCTTCCATCTTTAAAGACGGTAGAATATAGTCTGACATTGTGATTAGCTGTCTCTCTGAGCACCCTGGCACCATTGTCCCATAGACTCAGGTGGGCTGAGATTTCTCAGAAGATCCCTGACTTGAACCTCCTCCACTAGGGGCAGTTGTTCTCCTCCTTGAACCCCTTCTGTAAGCACAAAGGTCTGGGAGATCTTGTGAATGAAATAGGTACAAAGGAGACACTGATTTCCTGAGCCTCATCCCCTGTCAGTAGATGACCCTCCCTGCTCAGCAGCATCCAAGCCTTGTTTGTTCCTTCCCTTTTCCCTGCGACGCTTGACATCCCGTGTTGCTTTCAGTTAAAGAAGTTTCCTACCTGCAGGCTGGAACCATGCTTCTGTATTCCTCCTGTGGAGCCTTCCCCACCCCTTACACCTTGTTTAGGAGTCCTTCTTATGCTGGAGCCCACTCAAGAGTTCCCTCTTTAGCCAAAATAATAGATTGACTTTCTGGAGCGTCGGAAAAAATTGTTCTTGTGCTGGGGCGAAGTTGCCCTTAAACACCTTTCAGTTTTCCTGAGCCCCTTACCCTTCAGGGAGTAAAGGATCACCCAAGGAATCCCACCTACAGAAGTCTGCTCTCCTTCCCAGACCTCCCCTGGCTTGTGGTCACTGCAAGCAACACCAGTATCGTTATCACACCTCCAGGCAGCTCTTCCTTGTTTGAGTGGCACCTCCAGGACAGCATTACCTCTGGTTTGTGCACCCAATAAGCTGTGTTGATATAACTCTTACTCAATTTCCATCCCACAGCACACCCAGTTTAAACCCCTCCTCACCAGCTTGGTAATCCTGTTGGTAAAAATGCTCCTGCCCATCTTTGTCAGGTGGATCCCATCCTTACCCAGCAGTCCATGCTCACCACAGATGGACACATGTCTATGACAGTCCCAGGGCAGCAGATGTCCACCTCCATGGCTGTGAGAACCTGTGAGAACCAGGAGAAGCTGCTGTCTCCTGCTCCTGAGGCTTTGTTCAGGTCTGGCCAAAACGTCCCTTCACGGGGCTTGCTCTGCTTCTTTGGCCATGAAAGGTCTGCACCAGTTTGCTAATACAGATCAGCAGGTAGAGAAAGGTCTTTTCCCATGCAGCCCAAAGCCACTAGTGTCCAGTCTTCCCCATCACACAAGTCTTCCTCCAGAAGTCCTTCTTGTACCACCTCTTGCTGTCCCCTCTCCTCTGCATCACAGAGCTCAGTCTTTTTTGTCTCTTCAAGATCTCTGCGAAGACCTTGTCACTCTGATGTTCATTCTCCCTGGAAGTGCAGTCTGCTCCTTGCCCCCACAGCTCCTTCCTCTGCCAAATCAGCATCTCAGCCAGTGCTCGCCTCCCACACGGGAGCCCATCATCACCCCCAGCCCCAGGAGAGACACCAGCCTCTTCCTACAGTCGCAGACCACTGGTGCAAGCCCTTTTAATGAGGGGCCCACCAGCTGGGAAACAACCAACTGCAGCAGTTAGCTGGAGAAACCTCTAGATGATACCCGAAGAAAACAGAAACAACAAACAAAATTTAAGAAAAAACAAGAACTAAAACAACAGATGGAAAAATAGAGATAAGAAGATGGACAGACAGATAAATTTATCAGCCAACACACCCATAGAACAACTGCATGGATCAGGTGCAAAATAAGAAAGTGAAGGGAAAGCTTTTTCTGCCTTCATTGAAATAACATAATTCTGAAACAGAGTTATACATATTTTTATCTAATTTATGCAATGTGTATAAATATGTATTTATGTATCATATACGTAGGTACCTATAAGGCCTCGAAGACTGTGACTTGAGGTGAGATCTAAATGGCAAAGTTTGTTGTGTGCAGCTCTGATCTGGAAAGCATCCAGCAGTTCCAGCCTGGCACGGTGCAGAAGGTGGCTGCAGGAACCCTGCCTTGCAACCTGCTCATGCCCACAAGTGCCCCCTCTGAAGATCCAGCTCCTTTTCACTGAGTTTTTCCTACACACACGCATCCTTCTGCAAGGCTGGGGAGAGGCTGGCTGTTGCTCACCCACCACAGCTGGCCTCGCTGTAAAGGAGCAAGATTTAGGGAGTTTCTAAACTCCAGGTTTTCCAGGGCTCCGTGCCAGAGGACCCCAGATGGAATGCTTCAGCTCTGGAGAGCTGCCTGCCTTGCAAGGGGTTGGCAGGCACCTTGAAAATCAGCCAGTCTATCTGATGTCAGGGTTTTCTTCTCCCAGAGGGACAGGCTATCGTGTGGGAACCTGCATTACCTGGGAATTATTCTGACAGCAGAGTAAAAGATGAATAAAAATTACTTTAATCCATCAAAGCACAGATGAAACCCTGATTGCGCAGTTTGTCAGAGATGCAAAACAGGGAACAAAGAGGTGCCCAAATGTTCATATTTACCAAAGATCCTTTTCTTTAAGGCCTCTCCTCCAGTGACTGCAGAGAGATCGTGGAGCTGATCCAGCCCAGGATGAGTCAGACGTGGTCCTGGGGAAGGCGCATGCCTGCCGAGGTCCTCTGGCTGGGCAGGAGCCCCGGAGCTTGCTGGACACCCTTCCTCAGCCTCAGGAAGCAGGGCTGCCTCTCCTCTCCCCACCCCTCTTTGTGTCAGCACAGGCCAATTTATCAGTGAAGAATCTCAAGCCCTCGATCTCACTTTCCTAAGCTTTCAGGAGGAAAAAAAAAACACCAATTCTCTTGTTGAGCTTTTCAGCCAATCTGTCTTACACGGGGCTGAAGGAGAAGCACGTGATTGAATGACATCATTGAGGTTGGTGCACACTCTGGAAGACGTTGGACCTGGACACAACTCATGACATAAGGGCAAACAGAAGGACAGCGATGCAGCCAGTGCTGCCCTGCTCCTTTTGGGGGAATTCAGGGTTTTCAGAGCAGGATTACTGGCTTGGAGACAAAATGAACCATCAGTGGAAAAAGAGCCAAAGATGAGTGTGAATTTGATGTTATTTGTTGGTCAGATGTTTGAGCTTGCTGAAATTCATCAAGCTTCAGGAGTCTGGGATTGCTTGGGCTGTTTCCAAGCCCCTGCCCAGTCCAAGCTCTACATTACAGCACTGATCACCATGCTTTGCCATCCCAGGCAAAGCCAGTTCTGTGGCTTTCCATGGATTCCTACCCAGCAGCTGATGGGTAAGAGCAGTCAGGTCCTCGTGACATCCCTGCGAGAGCTTTAAACACTGCTCAGCAAGTTGGTGCAGTGCTTGTGCTCTGAAACGTTCCCATCAGAGGGAGGTGTGCCCTGGGATTTTGCTGAGGAGTAGAAAGGACCCTTGTGTCACAGAAAGGATCATGAAACCAGAGGTGAAGCATTTACAGGTGAAATAATTCACTACTTTCCAAGTCAAAGTCAGTAGCATTCTTAAGAGCATCCCCATCTCCATCCTTACTTTACCAACTCAAAAAGGTTGACCAGGGTTGGCAGCTCTGATGATTCAGTCCTCAGAGAGCTGTTATTTTTCTTACAGCCCCAGCTTGCAAGAGTCAGGGGATTACATGAGACACTCAGTCTTGAATGAAAATGATATCAGAGCCAAACTTGTGACTGCAGAGAAGAGCTGGAAACACAACTCCTAACAGCTCAAAAAAAAAAAAAAAAAAAAATAGAAGGCAAATAAACAGAGCTAGAGTTTATTAATTTTTAAAATCTCATTATTTTTGGACAGCATAATGTTTTCTGAGACCTGAGTCAAGTGTTTTGAAGGCAGTGATTTGGTGAGGAAGCTGTGGAGTGCTCGGTGCTCTGCTGCCCATATTCACTGCCATCAGATAATGAGCTACAAACAGGCTTGTCTCAAAGCCACCGTCCACGGTGGCTCTTCCCTGACAGGGTTTCTGGCACGTTGCTGGTGCATATTGTTTTTTATTGTGATAGTCTGCTTGATCTCCAAGAAGAGGTTGTAGGAGTTGAATCAAGAGGCGTGGCACATTCACACGCTCACCTCAGCACCCCAGAAGCTGAAGTCCTGGAACAATGAAATTGTTGGCCCTTAGCCTGGCTTACTTCGTGGCCAGCTGTGCAGTCCCCCATCTCCTCCTGAGCCTCTTGGGGGAGTGGGTCAGGACAGGAGCTGGCAGAGCTGGGGTAGACCCCAGCCTGGGGAGCTGCAGGGCTGAGCACAGCACAGGGCAGCAGAGGGGTGAGCTGATGCACTCCCCATCTGAGACTTGTTCACAAGGAAGGACACACTGTGGGCTTCCTCCTCCTGCCCTCCTCCTCTTCCCCCAGGGGTGTCTGCTATCTCTCTTTCCCAGGTGGACAAACACCACCACCACCACCTGAACAAAACCATGAGGAGCTCAGAGGAGCAACCGTGCAGCCAAGGCACCGCAGCCTGTTAAACACAGCATGGAGAAAGGGAACTCCATCCCTTCACTCCCCTCACCCAGAGCATCCCTGGGAGCTCTCAAGCTGGCAGAGCTCTTGGCTAAATGTCCTCAGGTGACAGCCAGGAGTGTGATGACTCAGAGATTGCCATGCTGACATGAAATGAGCTCATTCTGCAGCCTCCATCTCCTCTCTGAAAGAAATGCCTTGGTATGAACAAGCAGGAGGATGAGGGGCCTCCTCAGCAGGACGTGCCCTCGAGGCTGGTGCAGTCTGTGCTCTCCTGTGTCATGCTGGAGCCCATTGCTCACAGGTGGGTCAGGGTGTTTTGCTGGAAAACATCATTCATTTTACAAGGTGGATGTTTTTATCAGCCTTTCTAGTGTGGCAAAGGGTGGGGTGGATGGTCCTCATTGAGGGATGAAAATGAGCTGGAGATTATCACATAAGAGATGTGGAGCACCATACAGTTTTGTTTTTTTTTAAAAGGGTTTGAAGTGAGCCTTAATCATTTGAGCGGGGAGCTGAGATTGATTTCTAGGTGCACATTTCACACCTGCACCCTTGTGCCCAGCAGCCTGCCAGCACCGGGAGAGAGCAGATCCCTGCCCACTACTCCTGTGTTGCTGAGGAAAATGGGCTCAGCAGCATCCTGACTCCATCTGGTGCTGATCACCCTCATCCTGGCCTTATCCTGTGCCTGCAAGGAACCACGGGGACCTCGTGGCATTGTGGGGTTTATAACCCCAGCGAAATCAGCTCTCCACAAAACTCTAGGTTGAAAAGCATCACTCAGTCTGTGGCTTGAAATTTAGTTGCCAGGTGGTGGTCACATCTGCCATGTGTGGGGTGTGTGTGTCTGATCCCCATGGCAGTGTAGCCCAGGAAATATAATTTTTGCCATTCCCAGTTGAAAGCCAAAGGTGCTTTATTGACCTGACAGTGTGGAGTCTCAGGACTGGTCTGGTCTTGCCTTGACCTAAGCTGCTTCTAGATTGTTTTAACAACTGCTTAGCAATTAAAGAATTATTACTGTTTTAGCTAAAGTCTGTGCACGCTGCATCTGTTATTGGTATAACAAATCCAGGTTGTGCATAAGGAAAAGAGCCCTTCATGTGAACTGGGGCTGTGGGAGGCCACTGTGCAGCTCCCATGGTTTAGCTGGGATCTGATGAAGAGGGAGCATAAAGGAATAACCCTGGGGTCACCCAAACTGAGGCAGGAGAAACCCCACGATGAAGATGAGACTCCTCCCAGCAAAGGTCTTATGGGTGCTGTCTCTCCTGCCACACTCTGTGAATCATCCATCCCTGTGTTTTCTGACGTAGTCCCTGATGTTGTGTTGGCAATTCACAGCCCACAGTGTTTTGTCAGCTATCAACTAAGACAATACTGCAGAACTGCCAGGAGCAACCCCAGCCTGACCAGCTCTTCTGCTCCTGCTCAGGCAAGGGCTATGATCACCATCTGCTGAATTACCTTGGCAGCTTGGAGATGGTTTTGGAGTCTTCAGGATTAATGTCAACCAGTAGGGGGATTTAGCTTCTCTGGGTTGTTCCAAACTCCCACATCTGGAAGTGAACTGGTCCAAACTGGGGAGAGGGGCCTTTTGTGTTGAGTCCACAAGCATCCAGCTGTATGCTTGAGTGCATCAGCCAAGTGGAGTGTGACTGGTTGGCCAGTCAACCAGGTATGGGCTGGTATAAAGGTATAAATAAAGGTATGGGCTGCACCCAGGGCTCTCATCTCTCCCAGGAACTCTCATTGTCTCACCCTGAACATCACAGCAGGTTGCAGCTTTGGCTGCAAGGGCCAAGTTTCCACCACCTCTGCTCAGGACAATTTGCCACTGTTCTTGGTAAAAAATCCTCCCTTGGCACAGCCCTTACCCCTTCCCCACTCAACCCAGAGGGTGAGCTGGGAACAGGGTCAGCTCGGGCATTTTGCAGCTCTCTGTGCTCCAGCCCAACTCCCCCCTGTGCTCTCCTCCCCCTTCTAGAATAAACTGACTCTGAGTAACTGATCTGGGTCCCGTGCCCAGGCTGGCAGCAGAGCCCGTGCTGCAGCTGGTGGAGGGGGAAAGCTGTTGGCTCAAGCCAACGGGGTCATGAATGAAGCACTGTTTGCCTTGAAACATCCTGAGGCTGCTGCTCCTGGAGCACGGAGACACCCCTGCTTGCAGGGCAGGCCCAGAGCTGGTTGGTTTCCTGAAACAACTGCCTGGGA